>NC_052147.1:88630518-88826029 GCF_902713615.1 Scyliorhinus canicula
TCCTACAGGAGGAGCATGCAACTGCCCTAGCCCCCATCCCCTCTTACTTTACAGAATTAGCTGCCCCTTGGACCAACTGGACCTCTGCCCTCCGACTCTACTTCCAGTCAGCTGTACTCTAAACTCCTGGCTCCCTTCATGCTCTTTGATAAATATAGGAAATGAAATGTAAGGAGCACCTTACTCCCTCCTCACCTAACTCCCTCAGTCACCAAACTCTCACTGTAGCACTCAAATACCACAAGCTCAGCACTCCCTCAGTCACCAAACTCTCACTGTAGCACTCAAATGCCACAAGCTCAGCACTCCCTCAGTCACCAAACTCTCACTGTAGCACTCAAATGCCACATGCTCAGCACTCCCTCAGTCACCAAACTCTCACTGTAGCACTCAAATGCCACAAGCTCAGCACTCTCTCAGTCACCAAACTCTCACTGTAGCACTCAAATGCCACAAGCTCAGCACTCCAGTGCAAACAAAGTCTGCACTGTAACTAGCTCCTATTTATGCTGTGACTCTAGCCTCTGAAAACTGGCCTAATCCAATTAACTAGTTAACAAGCTCCAGCTGCAAGTAAGTACAAGTAGAACCTTGTTTAAAGCTGATTCAAAATTCACCGTCTTATAGACCAAACAGCAACTTTTAAGTTAATTAACTAAATAAAAGAAATACTAGACTTTAAATAAAAATGAACCCTTATACTCCCTCAGTCACCAAACTCTCTCTGTAGCACTCAAATGCCACAAGCTCAGCACTCCAGTGCATACTGGGGGTTGGCGTGAAGGAGCTGGACCCTCTCAACCAGGGGGTCGGACTTATGGCTCCTTGCGTGTTTTCAGAGGAGTACGGGCCCCGGTGTCGTCAGCCAGGCTGGAAGCGAGACCCCGGAAGTGGATTTCCTAGGGAAAACAAATAGGCGCTCGTTTGTGGCTGTGCAAAGAAGTGACCGAATGGAGTGGAGCGCGTCGGGGAGGACCTCTTGCCAGTGGGAAACTGGGAGATTCCTAGACCGTAGGGCCAGTAGGACGGCCTTCCATACCGTCGCGTTCTCCCTCTCCACCTGTCCGTTTCCCCGGGGGTTGTAACTGGTAGCCCTGCTCGAGGTGATGCCCTTACCGAGCAGGTACTGACGCAGTTTGTCGCTCCTAAACGAGAAGCCCCGGTCACTGTGGATGTAAGTGGGGAAACAGAATAAGGTGAAGATACTATATAGGGCCTTAATGATGGTGGCTGCGGTCGTGTCGGGGCAAGGGATTGCAAAGGGGAAGTGGGAGTACTCGTAAACGACGTTAAGAAAATACGCGTTGCGGTTGGTAGAGGGGAGGGGCCCTTTGAAGTCGATACTGAGGCGCTCAAAGGGCCTTCATCAGGTGGGCCTTATAGTTCATAGAATTTACGGTTCATAGAATTTACAGTGCAGAAGGAGGCCATTCGGCCCATCGAGTCTCTTGGAAAGAGCACCCCACCCAAGGTCAACACCTCCACCCTATCCCCATAACCCAGTAATCCCACCCAACACTAAGGGCAATTTTGGACACTAAGGGCAATTTATCATGGCCAATCCACCTAACCTGCACATCTTTGGACTGTGGGAGGAAACCGGAGCACCCGGAGGAAACCCATGCACACATTGGGAGGATGTGCAGACTCCACACAGACGTGACCCAAGCCGGAATCGAACCTGGGACCCCGGAGCTGTGAAGCGATTGTGCTATCCACAATGCTACCGTGCTATCTGGTCAATAGAAGTGCGGCTTACACTCCGCACAGATTTGGCAGTCCCTGGTCATGGCCCTGACCACCTCGGTGGAGTAGGGCAGGTTGCGGGCCTTGATGTAGTGGAGAAACCGGGTGACCTGGGTGGCAGAGGTCGTTGTGAATGGCCCGGAGTCGGCCATCTTGCGCGCTGGCGCATGTGCCGCAGGACAGGGCATCTGGGAGCTCATTGAGCTTCCGCAGGAGAGTTCGATCCTCCACCTCAATCGTTGTGTGTTGTCGAACATGAAGGCTACTGAAGGTTGGTCGGTGACGAGGGTAAACCTCGTTTACCCTCCCAGCGAGGTAGTGCCTCCAGTGCCGTACAGCTTCCACAATGGCTTGAGCTTCTTTTTCGACTGAGGAGTGTCGAATCTTGGAGGCGTTGAGCGTTCGGGAGAAAAAGGCTGCGGGCCTGCCTGCCTGATTAAGGGTAGTGGCGAGGGCGACCTCTGACGCGTCGTTCTCCACCTGGAAGGGGATGGACTCGTCTACCGCGCGCATCGCGGCTTTGGCAATATCTGCCTTGATGCGGCTGAAGGCCTGACGGGCCACAGCCACCAGTGGGAAGATGGTAGCTATGATCAGTGGACGGGCTTTGTCCGCATAGTTGGGGACCCCCTGGGCATAATACGAAAAGAACCCGAGGCATCCTTTCCAGGCCTTGGGGCAGTGGGGGAGGGGAAGTTGCAGGAGGGGGCGCATACGGTCTGGGTCGGGCCCTTGGACACCGTTTTCCATGACATAGCCGAGGATGGCTAGTTGGGTTGTGCGGAAAACGCATTTCTCCTTGTTATAAGTGAGGTTGAGGGGTTGGGCGGTTTGGAGAAACTTCTGAAGGTTGGCGTCGTGGTCCTGCAGGTTGTGGCACCAGATGGTGACATTGTCCAAATACGGAAATGTGGCCTGCAGCCCGTACTGGTCCACCATTCGGCCCATCATTCTTTGGAAGACCGAGACCCCGTTGGTGACGCTGAAGGGGATCCGGAGGAAGTGGAAGAGGCAGCCGTCTGCCTCAAAAGCCGTGTAGTGGCGGTCCTCCGGGCGGATTGGGAGCTGGTGGTCTGCGGACTTCAGATCCACCGTGGAGAACACCCGGTAGTGTGCAATCTGATTCACCATGTCCGCTATCCGGGGAACGGCGTACGCATTGAGGTGAGTGTACCGTTTTATGGTTTGGCCGTAGTCTACAACCATTCGGTTCTTTTCCCCTGTCCTGACGACAGCTCTCCAGGAGCTGTTGCTGGCCTCGATGATGCCTTCCCGCAAGAGTCGCTGGACCTCTGACCCGATAAATGTCCTGTCCTGGATACTATACCGCCTGCTCCTGGTTTACAGTCTGCAGTGAGATTTGTGAAGAGCGGGGGAGGGTCGACCTTCAGGGTCGTGAGGCTACAAACGGTGAGAGGGGGTGGGGCCTGTCGAACGTTAGGGTCAGGCTCCTGAGGTTGCACTTGAAGTCCAGTCCCAACAGAAGAGGAGCGCAGAGATCGGGGCGTACATATAGTTTAAAGTTTGCATATTTAACGCCCTATATCGCGAGGTTTGCGACAGTGTACCCCCGGATCTGCAATGAGTGCGATCCGGAAGCGAGGGAGATTGTTTGAAGTGCGGGGGAGATTATGGAAAGAACAGCGCCTTAGCGTGTCTGGGTGTACGAAGCTGTCCGTGCTCCCGGAGTCAAACAGGCAAGGCGTTTCGTGCCCATTGAACCGGACGGTCGTCATGGAGTTCCGGAGGTGCTTTGGGCGTGACTGGTCGAGGGTGACTGCACCTCGTTGCGGGTAGCCGACGTGGTCAGAGGTGGTGGTGTGGTCTCAAGATGGTGGCCCCCCGTTGGTCGCACGTGTCGGGCAGCGTTGAAGATGGCGGCCCCCGTCGGTCGCATGTGTCGGGCGGTGATGAAGATGGCGGCCCCCATGAGTCTGAAATGGCGGGCCGCGTGGGAGAACGGCGGCCCCCGTGAGTCGCACGTGTTGTGCGGAGTTGAAGATGGCTGCCCCCACGGACAACACGAGGCGGGTGACGCGTCCAAAGGGCCTGTGAGTCTGAGAGTCGGGCCTGTGATTTGGAGGACTTGGATCTGGCCAGGCAAACTTTGGCAAAGTGTCCTTTCTTGCCGCAGTCGCTACAGTTCGCCTTCTGAGCCGGGCACCCCACCGCCTGGGGTGCTGGTACTGGCCTCAGAAATAGCAGGGTAGCCCCCGGGGTTGGGCGGGCAGCCGTGTGGCACAGGCCTGGCGTACTCTCTGGTCGGGTGTCCACGAGGGGGTCACGTGGTCGGAGGAGAAAGCTTTGAGGCTCTGAAACGCCACTTCTAGGGAGGTGGCTAGTTTTACAGTTTCTTCTAGGTCGAAGGTGCCCTTCTCGAGCAGGCGCTGCCTGACGTAGTTGGACCGGACTCCAGCCACATAGGCATCCCAGATGGCGAGTTCCATGTGTTGTGAGGCCGTGATGGCCTTGTAGTGGCAGCTTCACAAGAGCACTTTCAGGTCACGTAGGCACTCCTCTAGTGATTTCCATGGGGCGTTGGCGGCGAGTGGTGAGGAGATGCCACACGTACACTTTGTTCACCGGCGTCACGTATTGCCGCTTCAGGATCACGACCGCGTCTGTGTATGTGGTCGCTTCCTCGATTTGCACGGAGATTCAATGGTTCACCCGGCGTGGAGGAGGCTCAGCTTCTGTTCGTCAGTGACGGAGGGCGAGGAGGAGTAGGCGAGGTAGGCCTCGAAACATCGGAGCCATTGTGAAAAAATCCCTTTGGCTTCAGCTGCCTGTGGGTCGAGTTCCAGTCAGTCAGGTTTGAGGGCTGCTTCCATCGCGATGTTGTAGCTGATTAAATTGATGCAACCATCAATCCACATGAGACGGAGAGTTGAAGTGAACTGTGCCTCTAATCAGCTAGAACTGTGCCTGCCTGCGACTGCTCTGCACTGAGCCGCCTGCAGGGCAGCAGCTCTATATACCTCTCCTCAAGAAGGCGGAGCCAGGGGCAGGGCCCACAAGGGCACCAATCATGATACAAAGTGGTGTAATACAATACAATGGTCCATCGGTGGAGCCCACACGGGCAACAACATAGTACAATGCAATACAATGGTGAATGGCTGTCATAATACATTCACCACGGGCCAATTGGAAGCCTCAACAGTGCCACCAATAGAAGTGGCTGCGACTGAGGCTACAGGAAGTAGAGGGTGCCTTCATGTTGAGGTGCCTCGCAGGCAGGCCCAGACGACTTGGAGGTGTGAACCCTCCAGTGGTGTCAGTGCTATGGGGTTGGCCTTTGCCGCTGGAGGTAGGGTGGGCCCGACTGGGAGGCCACCACTGTTTATCTGGTGAGGTCCCCACATGACTAGCTCTGGTAAAAATGCTGGTAAGTGTGGGAAGTGATCCTTAATTGGCCTTTTAGTTGGCTTAATTGCCTGCCTCTGCCTTCCTGAGATAGCAGGAAGATGTTGGGCTCCCCACCCAACACCTTCTGCTGTCATTTTGTCTTGAGGCTTCCCACGTCCTAACCCATCTTCAGTTGGCTAGCAAAATCCCAACCAATGTTTCAGGTCTGTAACCATTCATCAGAACTGGGAAAAGTTTAGAAATGTAATAGGTTTTGAGTAAGTAAAATGGGGAAGGCTGCAAGGAAGGGTAACAGGGAAGGTCTGGTATGATGGAGGGTAAGGGAGATTAAATGACAAAGTTTTGCTGGTTTGCATTTCTCTCATTCTCTTTCATTTCCATTGCTTTGCGTTTGGATACCAGGTATCCTCATAAACTCACACCTCCTCTCGACATATATTTTGTTTATTTACATGTCCCATTAACACTTCTTTTGGTTTTGCACCATGAAACTGTAATCTTACAATATGTGCTGCCAGATTGATGTTCTTTGTCATAATCTTGGTTGTGTGGGTTTAGCTCAGTTTGCTGGACAGCTGGTTTGTGATGCAGAGCGAGGCCAACAGTGAGGGTTCAATTCCTGTACTGACTGAGGTTATTCATGAGGACCCCACCTTCTCAACCTTGCCCCTCGCCTGTGGTGATCCTCAGGTTAAATCACCACCAGTCTGCTCTTCCCCCTCAAAGGGGAAAGCAGCCGATGATCCTCTGGAACTGTGACCACATTGAGTGTTGTCCGTTAAGATGCCATTTGTAAAAGTAAGAGCTGTGAATCTGAATTTGAGTCGCTTCTTGGGCTAATACCAGATCCAACTTATTCAAGTGAGCAAAGCAGGAAACGTAACCTAATGCCAAAAATAAATCTTGTCCTTGTTTGACTCCTTTTAATTTATGGACATGCCAGTTTTGATCTCCATGTGATAAAGGTCAGAAGAGGTTCACTAGGTTGATTCCAGAGATGATAGGTTTGTATTATGAAGAGAGATTTAGCAGTTTAGGCCAATATGCACTAGAGTTTATAAGAATATGGGGAGATCTATTTGAGGTGTATAAGGTGATAAAAGGTATTGACAAAGTAGCCGTGGAGAGGATGCTTCCTCTTGTGGGGCATTCTCGAACAAGAGATAGGACCTGGGTAGCCACGTGCATGCAACACAAAGAACAAAGAAAATTACAGCACAGGAACAGGCCCTCCGGCCCTCCCAGCCTGCGCCGATCCAGATCCTTTATCTAAACCTGTCACCTATTTTCCAAGGATCTACTTCCCTCTGTTCCCCGCCCGTTCATATATTTGTCTCGATGCATCTTAAATGATGCTACCTCTCATAATTTTGTAGACCTCAATCAGGTTCCCCCCCAACCTCCGTCTTTCCAATGAAAGCAATCTTAATCTACTCAACCTTTCTTCATAGCTAGCACCCTCCATACCAGGCAACATCCTGGTGAACCTCCTTTGCACCTTCTCCAAAGCATCCACATCCTTTTGGTAATGTGGCGACCACAACTGTACGCAGTATTCCAAATGTGGCCTAACCAAAGTCCGATGCAACTGTAACATGACCTGCCGACTCTTGTACTCAATACCCCGTCCGATGAAGGCAAGCATGCTGTATGCCTTCTTGACCACTCTTATCGACCTGCGTTGCCACCTTCGGGGTACAATGGACCTGAACTCCCAGATCTCTCTGTACATCAATTTTCCTCAGGACTCTTCCATTGACTGTACAGTCCGCTCTTGAATTTGATCTTCCAAAATGCATCACCTCGCATTTGCCTGGATTGAACTCCATCTGCCATTTCTCTGCCCAACTCTCCAACCTATCTATATTTTGCTGTATTCTCTGACAGTCCCCCTCACTATCTGCAACTCCACCAATCTTAGTATCATCTGCAAACTTGCTAATCAGACCACCTATACCTTCGTCCAGATCATTTATGTATATCACAAACAACAGTGGTCTGAGCACGGATCTCCCTGAGAACACCACTAGTCACCTTTCTCCATTTTGAGACACTCCCTTCCACCATTACTCTCTGTCTCCTGTTGCCCAGCCAGTTCTTTATCCATCTAGCTAGTACACCCTGAACCCTGTACGACTTCAATTTTTCCATCAACCTGCCATGGGAAACTTTATCAAACGCCTTACTGAAGTCTATGTATATGAAATCTACAGCCCTTCCCTCATCAATCAACTTTGTCACTTCCTCAAAGAATTCTATTAGGTTTGTAAGACATGACCTTCCCTGCACAAAACCATGCTGCCTATCACTGATAAGTCTATTTACTTCCAAATGTGAATAGATCCTATCCCTCAGTATCTTCTCAAGCAGTTTGCCTACCACTAATGTCAAGCTCACAGGTCTATAGTTCCCTGGACTATCCCTGCTACCCTTCTTAAACAAAGGAACAACATTAGCAATTCTCCTGTCCTCTGGGACCTCACCTGTGCTCAAGGATGCTGCAAAGATATCTGTTAAGGCCCCAGCTATTTCGTCCCTCGCTTCTCTCGGTAACCTGGGATGGATCCCATCCGGACCTGGGGACCTGTCCACCTTAATGCCTTTTAGAATACCCAAACTTCCCCTTTCCTTATGCTGAATTGACATAGAGTAATTAAACATCCATCCCTAACCTCAACATCCGTCATGTCCCTCTCCTTGGTGAATACAGATGCAAAGTACTCATTAAGAATCTCACCCATTTCCTCTGACTCCACGCATATATTCCCTCTTTTGTCTTTGAGTGGGCCAATCCTTTCTCTAGTTACCCTCTTGCTCCTTGTATACGAATAAAAGGCTTTGGGATTTTCCTTAACCCTGTTAGCCAAATATATTTCATGACCCCTTTTAGCCCTCTTTATTGCGCGTTTGAGATTTGTCCTACTTTCCCGATATTCCTCCAAAGCTTCATCAGTTTTACATACATAGATCTTGTGTATGCTTCCTTTTTCATCTTAGCTAGTCTCACAATTCCACCCGTCATCTATGGTTCCCTAATCTTGCAATTTCTATCCCTCATTTTCACAGGGACATGTCTGTCATGCACTCTAATCAACCTTTCCTTAAAAGACTCCCACATTTCAAATGTGGATTTACCCTTAAACAGCTGCTCCCAATCCACATTCCCTAGCTCCTGCCGAATTTTGGTATAGTTGACCTTTCCCCAATTTAGCACTCTTCCTTGAGGACCTCTCTCGTCTTTGTCCATGAGTATTCAAAAACTTAGGGAATTGTGATAGCTATTCCCGAAGTAATCACCGACTGAAACGACAACCACCTGGCCAGGATCATTCCCCAATACCAGGTCCAGTATGGCCCCTTCCCGAGTTGGACTATTTACATACTGCTCTAAAAAACTCTCCTGGATTCTCTTTACAAATTCTGCTCCATCTACACCTCCAACACTGCATGAGTCCCATTCAATGTTGGGGAAGTTAAAATCTCCCATCACGACCACCATATTGCTCCTACATTTTCTATAATCTGTCTACATATTTGTACCTCTACTTCACGCTCGCTTTTGGGAGGCCTGTAGTAAAGTCCCAACAATGTTACTGCACCCTTCCTATTTCTTAGCTCTACCCATATTGCCACAGTGCTCGAATCCTCCATCGTGCCCTCCTTAATCACAGCTGTGATATCATCTCTGACCAGTAATGCAACTCCTCCACCCCTTTTACCTCCCTCTCTATCCCTCCTGAAGCATCTATACCCTGGGATAGTTAGTTGCCAATCTTTTTTTTAACAAACAAGTTTATTGAGGCATTTTCTGGAATTGTAAACAATTACAGATAACAGAAATGTGCAAACATCAACATAAAACCAATAATTCAATCAAACCATACTGCACATACCCGCCCCTCTCCCATAGACACTACCCACCTATTTATCCCTCCTACTCTACTCTAATCCCCCCACCCCCCCTTGCTGACGTACACTCTCCCGCGAATAAGTCGATGAACGGTTGCCACTTTCAGGCGAGCCCCAGTACAGATCCCCTCGAGGTGAACTTAATTTTTTCCATACCCAGAAAACTTGACATGTCCGAAAGCCATAGTTCAGTCTTCGGGGGTTTTAAGTCCCTCCATGCCAGCAGTATTCGCTGCCGGGCTATTAGGGAAGCAGAGGCCAGAACATCTGCCTCTTTCTCCCCCTGGACTCCCGGGTTTTCTGAAACCCCGAAAATTGCCACCCCGGACTCATCACCACCCTTGTTTTCAGCACCCGGGACATGACCCCCGCAAATCCCGCCCAGTACCCCCTAAGCTTAGGACATGCCCAAAACATGTGAACGTTGTTCGCTAGTCCTCCTGCGCATCTAGCGCACTTGTCCTCCACTCCAAAGAATTTGCTCATCTGAGCTACCGTCATGTGGGCCTGGTGAACGACCTTAAATTGAATCTGGCCGAGCCTGGCACATGTTACGGTTGAGTTTACCCTACTCGGGGCTTCCGCCCACAGCTCGTCCTCCATCTCCCCGCCAAGTTCCTCCTCCCATTTGAGTTTCAGTTCCTCCGTTTGGGACTCTTCCCCCTTCATGAGCACCTTGTAAATATCCAAGACTCTACCCTCTCTTCCTTCTCCTCTAGAAACTATTCTGTGCTGGATCCCTATTGGCGTGAGGCGTGGGAAGGATGGGACCTGTCTGCGTACAAAGTCCTGCATCTGTAAGTACCTAAAGTCATTTCCCCTTACCAGCCCAAATTTCTTCTCCAAGCCCCTCAAACTCGCAAAGCTCCCGTCCAGGAACATATCGCTCACCCCTGCCCGCCGCCATGTTCGAAACCCTCCATCCATGTTCCCGGGGGCGAATCGATGGTTATCACATATTGGAGCCCAGACCGACACACCCACCTCCCCTACATGCCTCCCCCACTGGCCCCATAATCGCAGGGCTTCCCCCACTACCGGGCTGGCGGAGTACCTGGCTGGCGACAGCGGTAGGGGAGCCGTGACCAGGGCTGCCAAACTGGTGCACCGGCACGAAGCCGCCTCCACTCGCTCCCAGATAGACCCCGTACCCACCATCCACTTCCTTATCATGGCTATGTTAGCCGCCCAGTAGTAGTTGATCAGACTCTGCAATACCAGCCCTCCCTCGCTGCGGCTCCTTTCAAGCATCGCCTTCTTCACCCGCGGGGATTTTCCCGCCCAGACAAAGCCCATGATGATTTTGCCAGTCCTTTTGAAGAAGGACCGTGGGATAAAGATCGGGAGGCACTGGAAGATGAACAGGAATCTAGGGAGCATTGTCATCTTTACAGTCTGCACCCTCCCCGCCAGTGACAGCGGGAGTGCATTCCATCTCCGAAACTCCCTCTTCATTTGTTCCACCACTCTAGTCAAATTTAACTTATGCAACCTGCCCCAATCTCGTGCCACCTGTATCCCCAAGTACCGGAAACTTTCCTCAACTTAAATGGCCTAAATGGCAGCTCCTTCAGTCTATTCTCCTGGCCCCTTGCCTGCACCACAAACATCTCACTCTTGGCCATATTCACTTTATACCCTGAAAACCGGCTGAACTTCCTCAATGTTTCCAGTATATGTTCCATCCCGGCCAGTGGGTCCGACACGTACAGGAGCAGGCAGTCCGCATAGCTATGTTCTCTCTCTCTCTCTCTCTCTCTCTCTCTCTCTCTCTCTCTCTCTCGTCTCTCTCTGTCTCTCTGTCTCTCTGTCTCTCTGTCTCTCTGTCTCTCTGTCTCTCTGTCTCTCTGTCTCTCTCTCTCTTCCCCCCCCCCCCCCCCCCCCCCCCCCCCCCCAGATCTTCCACAGCACTCTTTTGATAAACAGTCAACGTCGTCCCAGTTCGGAGCATTTATGTTCACCAGCACCACTCTTCTCCCCTCCAGCTTGCCCCTTAGCATAAGGAATTTGCCCCCGCCGTCTGCGACTACGCCCTCTGCCTCAAATTGAACCTGCTTATTGATCATAATTGCTACCCCCCTGGACTTGGAATCCAAGTCCGAGTGGAAGACCTGGCTGGTCCAGCCCTTCTTTAGCCTAGTCTGGTCAGACACTTTCAGATGCGTCTCCTGCAACATAATTACGACCGCCTTCAGAGCCCGCAAATGCACGAACACACGTGCCCTTTTAACTGGCCCATTTAGTTCCCTGACATTCCAGTTGATCAGCTTGGTTGGGGGGGCACAGCCCCCCCCCCCCCCCCCCCCCCCCCCCCCACCACACCGGTCAGCCATAACCTTTCTTGGGCCTGCCCCCGGCCCATACGCCGTGCCACTCTTGGCTCGCCTCTTGGCCACCTCCATCCCCGACCTCCTTTCCATTACCTACTTCAGATCTCCCCCACATCAGCAGAATAACTCCCCCACCCCCAAGCAACATCCCCCGATAACCCCATCCCTGCCATCCACTGGCTGCATTCTCCTCCCCCACCTGACTCCCTTGACTAGCCAATCTGCTAGCCCGGTGACTCATCGCTCCGGCGCCCACTTGTCTCGCTCCCATTGTTTTCCCGACCATATCTCCCCACTCCCCAGCACACCATCCCCCACTCCGATCCACTGGAGCAGTCTCACTAAAATGGGAAGATCAAACAAGATGTAAACATCAAACAGCACCGCGAGGCTGCTCCAGGTACAATACATTTCCAGCTGCGTACACAGAAAAGTGTTATCTCCCTTTCTGAGCATTAATAAAATAACACCGCAATAACCCAGTACCCGTACATCACCCATCCGAAACAAACATAAAAACCATAGACTTAAATGAAACGAAAGCCCCCAACCAAATCTTTAATCCCCATTGCTGACCGGCCACCCTTTTGTTACAATACAGGCTCCAGCGCACTCAGAGAGCCCAACACAAGGTACCCACCACAGCAGAAAAAACAGAGAGAAAAAAAAGCGCACACACCCTCCCCACACACCCTCCCCACGCACCCCCCCCCACACACCCCCCCACAGGCAAAATCTGTCCACAAAAAATACACCACATGGCACCTTTAAAGTAGTAAACAGTTGACCAGCAGTCCAGGCACAGTTGGCATCCCTTCAAACGATAGTTCTCGGACCCTAGCTTGCGTCTGTGGGTCCTTTTTTCGAGATCAGCCCCTGATCCCTTGCAAAGTGCATCGCTTCTTCGGGCTAGAGAAGTAGTGGTGTTGGCCCTGATGCGTAACCCAAAGACGAGCCGGGAAGAGCAGACCAAACTTCACATGCTTTTTGAATAACACCTCCTTAACTTGTTTAAAGGCTGCTCGCCGCCTGGCCATCTCCTGGCTTAGGTCTTAGTAAATGCGAAGAACACTTATTCTCCGTGCCGCTCTTAGCATTCTTTGCCCACTGTAGCACCCGCTCCTTCTCCACAAACCTGTGGAACCTAATCACCATCGGACGGGGGGGACCCCCCCGGACGCATCTATCTCGCCTGTACTCTGTGTGCCCCCTCCAGCTCCGGCGGTCACGGAAAATCTTCAGCCCCCATCAGCTGCATCAACAGGTCCGCCACAAATGCTGTGGCATCAACCCCCTCCGGGAGGCCGATGATCCTCGGATTTTGTCTACGGGCTCTATTTTCCAGCTCTTCTACTCTGTCCAGCAGTCTTCTGTCTCTCCTTCAACCAGTCGACTTCTAGCGCAGCAATCGTCTGCGCGTCCGCCTGCTCCTCCACCGCCTCTCCCAGCTCCTTAACTTTTTCGTCCTGGGCATCCAGTCTCTGCCTTCTGAAGTGGGTCCAAGTTATCCCGCTTCAACGACTCAAAACTGTTTTTAATCACCTGCAGCATGTTTTCCAGCGCTTGCTGGACTGCCGGGTCCGAGGTCCGTAGGTCCGCCATCTTTGCTCCCGGGTCAGCTTCCCCTGCACCTTGCCTTTGTCCCTTCCTCTCCCGTTTTCGCTGATTTCTGCATCTCAGTTCCATGCAGCTCTGCTCGCTCCTCAGCACCTTCGTGGCCGTCCTTTCAGCGCTCCAAAGTCCCGCAAAACTGGGGAACCAGGTCCTCAAATCCCGCCGGAGAGAGAGCCCCTGAATATGCGGCTCACTCACTCATTGCCACCACCGGAAGTCCCTTAGTTGCCAATCTTGCCCTCCCCTCAACCAAGTCTCAGTAATACCAATAACATCATATTCCCAGGTACTAATCCAAGCCCTAAGGTCATTTGCCTTACCTACTACACTTCTCGGATTAAAACAAATGCACCTCAGATCACCTATCCCTTTGCGTTCATCATCTCTTCCCTGTCTACTCTTCCCCTTAGTCACATTGAGTTTATTATCTAGTACCTTACTGGCTTTAGTTGCTGCCTCTTTACTGACCTCTAACTTCCTAATCTGGTTCCCATCCCCCTGCCACATTAGTTTAAAACCTCCCCAACAGTGTTAGCAAAAGCACCCCCTAGGACATTGGTTCCAGTCCTGCCCAGGTGTAGACCATCCGGTTTGTAATGGTCCCACCACCCCCAGAACCGGTTCCAATGTCCCAAAATCTGAACCCCTCCCTCCTGCACCATCTCTCAAGCCACGTATTCATTCTGACTATTCTTGAATTTCTACTCTGACCGTCTCGTGGCACTGGTAGCAATCCTGAGATTACTACCTTTGAGGTCCTACTTTTTAATTTATCTCCTAACTGCCTAAATTCTGATTGTAGGATCTCATCCCGTTTTTTACCTATATCGTTGGTGCCTATATGCACCACGTCAAACTGGCTGTTCACCCTCCCCCTTCAGTATGTCCTGCAGCCGATCTGAGACATCCCTGACCCGTGCACCTGGGAGGCAACATACCATTCGGGAGTCTCGTTTTCGACCACAGAAACGCCTGTCTACTCCCCTTACGGTTGAATCCCCTATGACTATAGCCCTGCCAGTCTTTTTACGGCCCTTCTGTGCAGCAGAGCCAGCCACCATGCCATGAACCTGGCTACTACTGCCTTCCCCTGGTGAGTCATCTCCCCCAACAGTATCCAAAACGGTATACCTGTTTTGGAGGGCGATGACCGCAGGGGACACCTGCACTGCCTTCCTACTCTTTCTCTGCCTTTTGGTCACCCATTCCCTGTTTCCCTCACCAATCCTAATCTGCGGTGTGACCAACGCACTGAATGTGCTATCCACGACCTCCTCAGCATCATGGATGCTCCAAAGTGAGTCCATCCGCAGCTCCAGAGCCGTCATGCGGTCTAACAGGAGCTGCAGCTGGACACACTTCCCGCACATGAAGGAGTCAGGGGTATCGGCCGCGTCCCTGAACTCCCACGTTGAGCATGAGTAGCATAACGCGGGTCTGGGATCTCCTGCCATTTTTACACTTTATCTTAACTGATTACAAATATAATGTCAAATAATGAATAAGTGAAAGGAATAAAGATTTTACTTACCAATCACAATACTTACCAACACACGAAGAGTTAAATTTCTCCCTGCAAATGCTAATTGGAGCACTTTCCTCACCAGCCAATCAGGTCACTGTTTTACTGTGATGTCACTGTTCAGATTTATCCCCAAAGACCCTGTGGCCGCTGTTTAAGCAGCGAAGCAGCTCCGCCCACTCCAACAGCTGAATTCCCGCCGAAAAGACTCTAATCCGCGAAGCAACTAGTTTAAATACTCACCGCTCGACTCTGTAGCTCCGCCCACTCCAACAGCTGAATTCCTGGCGAAAGCTTGTATGCAGATGCAGCAGGTAATAAGGAAGTCAATTGAATTTTGGTCTTAGGATCAGTGCAAGTCGGTTTAAAATAGAAAACTCTACGATTTTTTTGGCCGCAGAAAAATGCTTTTCACTGTACTTCGGTACATGTGACAATAAACCAAATCAAATCAATTACTTCTCCCAAAGGGTTGTGAACTTTGGAATTCGCTACTCCAGAGTACGGTGGATGCCGGGACATTGAGCAAATTTAGGACAGGTTTTCAATTAGTAACGGGCTGAAGGATTACTGAGAACGAGCAGGAAAGTGGAGTTGAGGCCAGGAGATCAGCCATGATTGTATTGAATGGCGGAGTGTGCTTGAGGGACTGAATGGCTGACTCCAGCTCCTTGTCCTTGGGTGATTGATGGATGGCATAGAGTCATAGATGTTTACAGCATGGAAACAGGCCCTTCGGCCCAGCTTGTCCATGCCGCCCAATTTCTATCACTAAGCTCGTCCCACTTGCCCGTATTTGGCCCGTATCCCTCTATACCCACCCTGTCCATGTAACTGTCTTAACTTTTTTTTCTAAACATTTTATCGAGGTATTTATGGTTTTACAACAGAAGAAACAGTGTACATACAAATATAAACATAGTGCAGAAGCCGTCTTCCTTTTTCTTCCTATCTTGACTCCACCTACCTTGTATTAAATTGATCTTTTCTCAACACCTTGCTATAACTGTAACATTATATTCTGCAGTCTCTCCTTCCTTCCCTATGTACGGTATGCATTGTTTGTTCAGCATGTAAGAAAAAATACTTTTCACTGTATACTAATACATGTGACAATAATAAATCAAACCATTCTCCTTTTGTCCAGTCCCTTCCCATCTGCGATTCCTCTGATGGCCAAAGTCATATCAACAACCTCCAGCTCCCCGGCCCTAACCGCCTCCTCTTGGCGTACAATCCCTCTACACCTCCATTCTCTGCCAAGATGGTCTGAGGGGCAGCACGGTAGCACAAGTGGATAGCACTGTGGCTTCACATTGCCAGGGTCCCAGGTTAGATTCCCCGCTTGGTCACTGTCTGTGCGGAGTCTGCACGTTCTCCCCATGTCTGCATGGGTTTCCTCCGGGTGCTCCAGTTTCCTCCCACATCTCAAAGACGTGCAGGTTAGGTGGATTGGCCATACTAAATTGCCCTTAGTGTCCAAAAACGTTAGGAAGGGTTATTGGGTTACGGGGATAGGGTGGAAGTGAGCACTTAAGTGGGTCGGTGCAGACTCAATGGGCCGAATGGCCTCCTTCTGCACTGTATGTTCTATGTTTAGAGGCTATCCGCTTCTTTCTCGAATAGGGGCTCGGACAACCTCATAAAGGCAACCTCTTTGAGGCATGTGAAATATTCCTTGTTCCACTACTAATCGGGGGGCGGGGGGGCCTTCCTCTGATGGCCTGTGTCATATCAACAATTTCCAGTTTTCTGGTCCTAATGGCCACTTCTTGGATGTATAACCTCTCTACACCCCTATTCCCCATCAGGATGGTCTGCGACTCTCCACTTCTTCCTCAAACAGAGGCCTGAAAAATCCCCATCCACCACATTCTCAGTGTGACTGAACTTGTCCTCTCACTGAACAATTTCTCCATTAACTTGTTTCACTTCCTCCAAGCAAAAGGTGTGGCTATCGCTACCTGTATGAGTCCTAGTTTTGCCTTTCGCTTTATGGGGCACGTGGAACATTCTTTGTTCCACTCCTACTCCGGTCCCCTCCCGCAATCTTTTATCGGTACATTGACTGTTTCGGTGCCGTTCATGTTCTCATCTGGACTTGGAAAAATTTATCAATTTTGCTTCCAATTTCCACCCCTCTTATCACCTTCACATGGTCCATCTCTGATACTTCCCTTCCTTGACACCTCTTTTGGGGATTTCTGGGGTTATACACTGTCCACTAGTATCCATGACAAGCCCACCGACTGCCACATCTACCTTGACTACAGCACTTTAGGCACACATCCTGTGAATACCCCATCCTGTTCTTTCAGGTCTTTTTCCCTCCGTCGCAATTGTTCCGAAGATGCCACTTTCCAAAACGGTACTGCTGACATGTCTTCCTTAATTGTGGGAAACAGTGGTTAACAGGGCTCTCAACTGTGTCCAGCCCATTTCCCGCACCACTGCCCTTCCCCTCCCTCCCAGAACCAGGATACGGTCCCCCCTTGTCCTCACTTTTCACACCACCAGCCTCTGCATTCAAAGGACCATCCTCTGCCAGCATGATGCCACCACCAAACACATCTTCACTCCCCTGTCACTATTCCACCGGGATCGTTCCCTCTGGGATACCCTGGTCCGCTCCTCCATCACCCCCTTTCCATGGCACCTGCCCATGCAATCACAGAAGGTGCAACACCGGACCCTTTACCTCCATCCAAGGCCCTAAATATTCTTTTTGCTTCATCTGTTCCTCCTTCAATCTGATCTATCGTTACACCCAATGCGGTCTAATCTGCATTGGGGAGACTAAATGCAGACTGTGTGACCGCTTTGCAGAATACCTACAATCTGACCGCAAGCAGCACCCCGACCTTCCTGATGCTTACTATTTTAAGATACCTTGTTGCTCTCATGTCCATATGTCCGTCCTTGGTCTGTCACAATGTTCCAGTGAAGCCCAATGCAAGCTGGAAGAACAGCAACTCCTCTGATTAGGCATGTTACAACCTTCTTGACGTAACATTGAGTGTAACAGCTTCAGACTGTGAGCTCTCCCCTCCACCGTCACCTCATTTTTATTTCTGCCAATTTATTTTCATTTCTTCCATTAATTCATTCCCCACCACCCCACGAGTGCCATCTGTTCCAGATTGTCCTTTAACACACTGCCTTTGTTCTTCCATTAACACATTCGAACAAACCTTTTTACCTTTTGACAAAAGGTCATCTGGACTCAACGCTAACTCTTTTCTCTCCCAACAGATGCTGCCAGACTTTCTGAGATTTTCCAGCATTTTCTCTTTGGTTTCAGATTCCAGCATCGCAGTAATTTGCTTTTATCCAGTATGATCAGCACCATTTACATTCCCTCTGTCTTTTCTCCATGTCGTATCTCTCAATCTCTCCCAGCCTCCACCTATCACTGGGCCTCTATCCAGCCCCACTACTCCACCCCACCCCACCCCAGTACAGTATAAATGTTAGCACAAAGAGTTGCAAAAGGGCAGCACGGTAACACAGTGGTTAGCGCTGTTGCTTCACAGCACCAGGGCCCCATGTTCGATTCCTGGCTTGGATCACTGGCTGGGCAGAGTCTGCATGTTCTTCCCGTGTCTGTGTGGGTTTCCTCCGGGTGCTCCGGTTTCCTCCCACAAGTCTTGAAAGACATGCTGTTAGGTGAAGTGGACATTCTGAATTCTCCCTCCGTGTACCCGAACCATGCCGGACTGGGGTCTTTTTACAGTAACTTAATTGCAGTGTTAATGTAAGCCTACTTGTGACAATAAATATTATTATTATTAAATCACATCCTATTTCTGTGTTCTCTAGCTCTGACAGTCAGAAATGTTAGCTCTGTTCTCTCTCCACAGATGCTGTCAGGCCTGCTGAGATTTTCCAGCATGTTCTGTTTTTGTTTTCGATTCCAGCATCCGCAATACATTGCTTTTAACCAATTGTTCCTTATTGAGTTGTGCAATAACTATTGTAATGTACTGCAGTGCTGTATTTTTATTACACTTTTGTTTTGAACATTTTATCAAGTGGTAGTGAGGTATTATCAGTCAGCCTCTTTGGTAAATTTTCGAAGCAAATTAAACAATGCTGAATCAGAGCTGTCCAATTATTGTCTGAGAATCATGGAATCCCTACAGTGCAGAAGGAGGCCATTTGGCACATCAAGCATACACTGGCCCTCTGAAAGACACCCTACCGAGACTCACTACCCTGCCCTGTCACCATAGCCCCACCTAACCTGCACATCTTTGGACTGTGGGAGGAAACCAGAGCACCCGGAGGAAACCCACGCAGACAAGGGGAGAATGTACAAACTACGCACAGTCATCCAGTGCCGGAATTGAATCCGGATCCCTGTGCTGAGGCAGCCTGTGCCACCCTGCCACTCTTTTGCAACTCTTTGGCTTGCTATTTAATTAGGGCCAGCCTTTACTGCTGTGTGCATCAGAGTAAATTATAATCAATGAAAGCCATACCTTAACAAACAGACAAGACCAAATCATTGGGAAGAACGTCATGATGGACAGAATGAGCACTTTGAGTCGATATTGCTTTATTTGTTGCATTTTTATTACGCTGTTGTGAAAGTTGCTTTCTGTGATTGAGAACTGAATATGTTCTGATACTTTAAAATTCCAAGTCCCTTTTAATTGAAAGATATTGTTGGGTTGCCTCAAATTGACAATTGCTTAAGTATTTTTATGTAAAATATTTGTATTTGTGGGGGCGATATGGTGGCGCAGTAGTTAGCACTGTTGCCTCACGCCGCCGAGGATCCGTATTCGATCTCAGCCCTGAGTTTGAACATTCCCGCTGTATCTGTGTGGGTCTTACCCCCACAACCCTCTTCCCGTGTCTGCGTGGGTCTCACCCTCACAACTCAAAGATGTGCAGGGTAGGTGGATTGGCCACGCTAAATTACCCCTTAATTATAAAAATAAAAATATTTTTTAATATTTGTATTTACAAATACAGAAAAGTTGTAGACCAAAGAAACGTCGTTATCATCAGAAATATATCTATCTCCTTCTTGAAATGATTTAATGACTCCTGGCAGCAGGGTAGCATGGTGGTTAGCATAAATGCTTCACAGCTCCAGGGTCCCAGGTTCGATTCCCGGCTGGGTCACTGTCTGTGTGGAGTCTGCACGTCCTCCCCCTGTGTGCGTGGGTTTCCTCCGGGTGCTCCGGTTTCCTCCCACAGTCCAAAGATGTGCGGGTTAGGTGGATTGGCCATGCTAAATTGCCCGTAGTGTCCTAATAAAAGTAAGGTTAAGGTTACGGGTGGGCCCGAGTTGTTGGGTTACGGGTATAGGGTGGATACGTGGGTTTGAGTAGGGTGATCATGGCTCGGCACAACATTGAGGGCCGAAGGGCCTGTTCTGTGCTGTACTGTTCTATGTTCTATGTTCTATGATTGCACCACACTATGGGGCAGCAAGTTCCACAAATTCACTACCCTCTGCAAGAAAAAATAGTTACAATTTCAGGTAGAATCCTTCATTAGATATGGTGTGGTTAGGACTGGGGAACAAAAAAGGTGCAAAGCTCTGTTTCTGGACTGACCAAACTAAATAATGAAATGAACAACAAATTGAGGTTAGTAATACAGATATTCTAGTTACTTTGCGGTGGTGGGCAAAATAAGTTGGATATGTTGAGAAAAAGGTCACTTGATAAATAGTTGAAATGGTGAGAAGAAATTGCTACTAGCCACTATCCTAGATCCTAGTTTAATGATTTCAAAATATGACCAGTAGTTTTTAAAAAATGTGTTTATGGGCTGTGCTAGCATTTATTGCCCCGGGTCAACCAGATTGCTGTGGTTCTGGAGTCAGACTAGGTAATGACAGAAGACTTCCTTCTCTAAAGAACATTAGTAAATCTGACAGGATTTTACAGCAATCGACAGTGGCTTCATAGTTGTCATTCATAGTTGTCATTAGTCAGTATGCAGGTACAGCATTAAATTATAAAAGGAAAATAGAATGTTAGCGTTTATTGCAAAAGGACTGGAGTCTAAAAGTAGAGAAGTGTTGCTGCAATTGTATAGGGTGTTGGTGCGATCACATCTGGAGTATTAAACGTAAGTAAACGTAGATCAAATCTAGAACGAGAGGTCACATATAGGTTGAGAGGTGGTAGATTTAGAACTGAGATGAGGAGGAACTACTTCTCGCAGAGGGTGGTGAATTTGTGGAACTCTCTGCCCATGCTGCAGTGCAATTGGAGTAATTAAATCGTTTCAAGAAGGAGATAGATACATTTCTGATTTTAAAAAACGGGTTAAAGGGATACGGGCAACTGAGACCAGGACGATATCGGCTATGATCTGATTGAATGGCGGAGCTGGCTTGAAGGGCTGAATTGTCTACTTCTCCTAATTCCTATTAGATTTTTTAATTACGGATTTTTATTGAATTCAAATTTCACCATCTGTCGTGGTGGGATTCGAACCCAGGTCCCCAAAGCATTATCCTAGGTCTCTGGACATTACCATTTTGCCACCGCCTCCAACTCACAATTCTGTGCTTGTGCTGTGTACTTTCTTCTATCCCCTATTCCCAAAACTTTAGATAATGGTGATTACACAACATTATGCTGTGAGGATGTAATTGCTTAGGTGTAGAATGCTTGGTCCTCTGCTGTCCTTGGGCTTCTCATGTTTGTGCACTTATACAATATATATGCAGCATTTAATACATGTGCTAATTTTAAAAACTATTCTTGTAGGGAGAAGCTTGAAGGATACATGCAGAGTGCAAAATGATGGTAAGTCTGCTTTCAGATATGTATTTGGGAAGATTTGTATGGATCCACTTAGAATAGAAAGATTTGCTCTGATCCTGTCTCAGATAGGAATACTGACTAGCCAATCTTGTATAGTAGTATGCAGATCACTTCTCTGCATTGCTTTATAGAACAGCATGTGAACATCAATATCATGTGAAACGAGACCAACTAATTGCTAATTGTGTACAGTAGCTATGTTTCAATCATTGACAAAATTGTGGTGAAATGAGATCCCAATGTAACTTCGTGATTGAAATAGAAGAAACTGGAAATCACCCAATTGGTGTATAATATTCTGAACTCAATTCCTCTTGAAGTTTCAAATTGCGATTGTTAGAATATTCCACATTTGCATTCTGATACTAACATGTCTCCTAAAGGTCGGAGGAAATAGCGGAGAGTCTGACCATCATTTTCCAATCCTCACTGAGTGCATGTGCCGGAGAATTGGAGGTAATGTATCTTTGTTTAAAAAAGGAGCAAGTGATAGACCAAATAATTACAGACCGGTCAGTCTGACCTTGATAGTGGGTGGATTATTGGAATTCTGAGGGACAGGATGAACAGTCAGTTAGAAAGGCATGGATTAATCAAGGACAGGCATCATGGATTTATTCAGTATTTGTCTGACAAATTTGATAGATTTTTTTTCAGGAAGTAACAAGGAGGATTGCTGAGCATAATGCAGTTGATGTGGTCTACATTGATTTTAGAGGCTTTTGACAAGGTTCCACATGGCAGACTGGTTTAAAAAAAAATAAAAGCCCATGTGACCCAGGGGAACGTAGCAAGCTGGAAACAAAATTGGCTTAGTGGCAGGAAAACACAAAAGGTAATATTCGATGGGTGTTTTTACAACTGGGAGACCATTTCTAGTAGGATTCTGCAGGCTCTGTACTAGGTCCCCTGTTTTTGTGGTATATATGAATGATTTGGTTGGAAATGTAAAGGGAATCATTCGGGAGTTTTTAAGGCAACACAAAAATCATGTGGCACAGCCTCTGTGTACCTCCTTCAATTTGTGGCGTGCCTCCATCAGACCCTCCCCTCGAGGTTTCTTTCTCGCTGCATTCACCCTCATGTTTTAAGTCTCGGTTCTGGAATGAAACTTCTGACCTCTCCAGTTGAAGCTGTTGCTCCTGACTATTTCCAAAAGGGTTCTCGACCTTTAAGAACATACCAAATTTAACCTTTAGGTTGGTTTGT
Source organism: Scyliorhinus canicula (assembly GCF_902713615.1). Classification (NCBI taxonomy): domain Eukaryota; kingdom Metazoa; phylum Chordata; class Chondrichthyes; order Carcharhiniformes; family Scyliorhinidae; genus Scyliorhinus; species Scyliorhinus canicula. The sequence goes on from NC_052147.1 coordinate 88,653,012, forward strand.
TATGCAAAGTCAGTTATTGTTCTTGCTGTTGGTATTTTCATTGGACTTCAGATGCTGCTGTATTGAGTGAAATAGTAAAGGAATATTGTTGCTGCAGACTGCACTCTGAGCAGCTCCAACACTTTTTCATTTGGTCATGTGGAGCAACCCCCAGCCAAACATCCTTCCTGAATTTCTGTGCTGGCTCCTTTTGCTCTTGCATTTGCCGTTGTTTTGTGATCAGCAATCTTTTATTCTTGTTGACCATTGATGCATGAAGAGAGTCAGCAGCTCTTTTCCCAAATTGAATGCTCTTTTCTTTTTTTTTGATAAACAGTTTTATTGAGGTAGTGTTTGGCTTTGTAAACAGTTACAGACATCAACAGAAAGAAAGGCAAAAATGTGCAAACATCCACGTACTTTCAATACTTCAATCGTAACATACTGCACAAGCCCGCTCCTCTCCCACCGGTACTACCCGCCATTTTATCCCTCCTACTCTACTCTACACCCACCCCCCCACCCCCTGCTGACGCTCACTCTCCCGCAAAGAAGTCAATAAAGGGTTGCCACCTCCGGGCGAACCCCTGTACAGATCCCCTCAAGGCGAATTTAATTTTTTCCATACCCAGGAAACTCGACATGTTCGCAAGCCACAACTCGGTCTTCGGGGGCTTTGAGTTCCTCCACGCCAATAGTATTCGTCGCCGGGCTATCAGGGAAGCAAAGGCCAAAACATCGGCCTCTTTCTCCCCCTGGACTCCCGGGTCTTCCGAAACCCCAAAAATTGCCACCCCTCGACCCATCACCACCCTTGTTTTTAACACCCGGGACATGACGCCCGCAAATCCCTCCCAGTACCCCCTAAGCTTAGGGCATGCCCAAAACATGTGAACGTGGTTCTTTGGTCCTAGCGCATTTGTTCTCTATCCCAAAGAATTTGCTAATTCGAGTCACCGTCATGTGGGCCCGGTGAACGACCTTAAATTGAATCAGCCCGAGCCTGGCACATGTCGCGGTTGAATTTACTCTACTCAGGGCCTCTGCCCACAGCCCGTCCTCCATTTCCCCGCCTAGCTCCTCCTCCCATTTAAGTTTCAGTTCCTCCGTCTGGGACCCTACCTCCCTCATGAGCACCTCATAAATATCAGAGACTCTACCCTCCCTTTCTTCCCCCCCTAGAGACTATTCTGTCTTGGATCCCCATTGGCGGGAGGCGTGGGAAAGATGGGACCTGTCTACGAACAAAGTCCCGCAACTGTAGGTACCTAAAATCATTTCCCCTTACCAGCCCAAATTTCTCCTCCAAGCTCCTCAAACTCGCAAAGCTCCCTTCCAGGAACATATCGCCCACCCTTCCCACCCCCGCCCGCCGCCATACTCTAAACCCCCCATCCATACTCCCGGGGGCAAACCGATGGTTGTAGCAGATTGGAGCCCAAACCGATGCTCCCGTCTCCCCTACATGCCTCCTCCACTGGCCCCATATCCGCAGGGTCGCCACCACTAACTGGCTGGTGGAGTACCTGGCCAGCGGCAGCGGTAGAGGAGCCGTGACCAGGGCTGCCAAGCTGGAGCCCCTGCACGAAGCCGCCTCCACCCGCTCCCAGATAGACCCCGTACCCACTATCCACTTCCTTATCAAAGCGATGTTGGCCCCCCAGTAATAATTAATCAGACTCGGCAAAGCCAGCCCTCCCTCGCTGCGGTTCCTCTCCAGCATCGCCGCCTTCACCCGCGGGGATTTTCCCGCCCAGACAAAGCTCATGATCATCCTGTTAACTCTTTTGAAGAAGGACTGTGGGACAAAGATCGGGAGGCACTGAAAAACAAACTGAAATCTAGGGAGGATTGTCATCTTTCCAGTCTGCACCCTCCCTGCCAGCGACAGCGGGAGTGTATCCCATTTCCAAAACTCTCCCTTCATTTGCTCCACCACCCTGGCCAAATTTAACTTGTGCAGCTTGCCCCAGTCTCGTGCCACCTGGATTCCCAAATACCATGAATTTTCGTCAACCAGCCTAAACGGTAGCCCTCTCAATCTGTTCTCCTGTCCCCTTGCCTGTACCACAAACATTTCACTCTTGGCCGTATTTAATTTGTATCCTGAAAACTGGCCGAACTTCCTCAATGTTCCCAGTATACTTCCCATCCCGGCCACTGGGTCCGACACGTACAGGAGCAGGTCGTCTGCGTAAAGAGAGACCCTACCCCGCCCCTCACCATCCCCTTCCATCTCTCAGCGCAATCGCCAGCGGCTCTATGGCCAGTGCAAACAGAAGCGGGGAGAGCGGGCAGCCCTGTCTGGTCCCTCGGTACAGCCTAAAGTACTCCGACACCTCTCTGTTAGTCCTGATGCTGGCCCTCGGGGCCTGATATAATAATTTGATCCAATCCACCAGTCCCTCCCCGAACCCAAACCGTCTGAGCACCTCCCATAGATAGTCCCACTCCACCCGGTCAAAGGCCTTCCCGGCGTCCATCGCCACCACTACCTCCACCTCCCTGCCCGCCGGGGGCATCATTATCACATTAAGTAATCTCAGGTTGGCCGCCAGCTGCCTACCTTTCACGAACCCAGTTTGGTCCTCCCCAATCACCTCTGGTACGCAGTCCTCCATTCTAACTGCCAGTACCTTTGCCAGGAGCTTGGCGTCAACATTAATCAGGGAGATTGGCCTGTAGGACCCGCACGCCTCCGGGTCTTTACCCCGCTTCAATATCAGTGATATAGTGGCTTGCGACATTGTCGGCGGCAGGGTCCCTCTGTCCCTTGCCTCATTGAAAACCCTCGCCAAGACCGGGCCCACCAGCTCAGAAAACTTCCTATAGAACTCTACTGGGTATCCATCCGGCCCCGGGGCTTTCCCCGACTGCATGGCCTTTAGGCCCCCAATACCTCCTCCACTCTAATCGGGGCCCCCCAGCTCATCCACTCGCGCCCCCCCCCCCCACTGTTGGGAATGTTAACCCGTCCAGAAACCTTTTCATCTCCTCCAGTTCTTCCGGCGGCTCCGAAGTATACAGCTTGCGATAGAAGTCCCGGAATACCTTATTCAATCCTGCCGGGTCCTCCACTTTACGCCCCTCCCCATCCATCACTCTACCTATTTCCCTGGCCGCCTCCCTCCTCCTGAGTTGCTGCGCTAACAGTCTGCTAGCCTTTTCCCCATGCTCGTACACCACGCCCCTCGCCTTCCTAAGCTGTTCCACAGCCCTACTTGTAGACAGTGCCCCCAGTTCCGCCTGTAGTCTCTGCCTCTCCCTGAGTAAAACCTCCCCCGGGGACTCCCGCGTGTTCTTCATCTATCCGACCCACTTCCCTGACCAATCTATCCATCTCTGCCCTATCTGCCATGACTCTGTGGGCCCCGATTGAAATCAGCTCCCCCCGCACTACTGCCTTTAGCGCCTCCCACAGGGTCGCCGCTGAGACCTCCCCTGTGTCATTCACCTGCAGGTAATTTTGCATACACCTCCGAAGCTTCTCACAGATCCCCTCCTCCGACAGCAGTCCCACGTCTAGCCTCCATTGCGGGTGTTGGTAGCTCGCTCCCCCGATCTGCAGGTCCACCCAATGCGGGGCATGGTCTGAGATAGTAATTGCCGAATATTCCACGTTCTTTACCTCCCCTATACAATCCCTGCTCAGTACAAAGAAATCTATCCTAGAATATACTTTATGGACGTGCGAGTAAAACGAGTAGCCCCTTCCTGTTGGCTGTCTATCTCTCCAGGGGTCCACTGCCCCCATTTGCTCCATAAACCCTTTCAGCTCCCTTGCCATTGCTGGGAGTCTACCCGTTCTGGGACACGACCGATCCAAAGCCGGGTCAAGGACCATGTTAAAGTCCCCCCCCCCATTATTAGCCTGCGAGAATCCAGGTCCCGGATCTTCCCCAGCACTCTTTTAATGAAGTCCACGTCATCCCAGTTCGGGGCATATATATTCACCAGCACCACTCTTCTCCCCTCCAGTCTGCCCCGTACCATCAGGTATCTGCCCCCCCTGTCTGCAGCTATACCCTCCGCCTCAAATTGCACCCGCTTCTTGATCATGATTGCCACCCCCCTGGACTTCGAGTCCAAGTCCGAGTGGAAGACCTGGCTAATCCAGCCCTTCCTTAGCCTGGTCTGGTCAGACACTTTCAGATGTGTCTCCTGCAACATAATTACGTCCGCCCTCAGAGCCCGCAAGTTCAGAGTCTCTTAACTGGCCCATTCAGTCCCCTGACGTTCCAGGTGATCAGTCTGGTCGGGGGGCACAACCCCCCCCCAACCACGCCGGTCAGCCATAGCCTTTCTCGGGCCGGCCCCCGGCCCGTGCGTCGCGCCATTCCTAGCCCGCCTGTTGGCTGCCTCCACCCTCGACCTCCTTTCCAGTGCCTATTTCAAGTCCCTCCCACGTCAGCAGAACAACCCACCCCCCAACAACATCCCCCGATACCCCCACCCCTGCCATTCACTGGCTGTGATCTCCCCCCCCACCTGACTCCCTTGACTAGCCAATCTGCTAGCCCGGTGACTCAACACTCCGGCGTCTTCCTGTCTCATTCCCATTGTTTCCCCGTCCTCCTCCTCACTCCCTGGTGCCCCATCCCCCTCTCCAACCCACTGGAGCAAACTCACTGGCACAGGAAGGCATGGACATCAACAAAAAAAAAAAAAAACCCCCAACCCACGTCCTTGGCCCCGTTGCTGACCGGCCCCCCTTCGTTACCGTGCCGGCTCCAGTGTCCTCCGCGAGCTGCACAAAAAGTACAAATCCGCCCAAAAAAGGAAAAAACAGAAAAAAGAGGAAAAAACAAAAACATAAGAGAAAAAACAAACAATAAAAAAAAAGAAAACCCCCCCCCCCCCCCAAACCAATGTCCATGAACAAAGGAAAGAGTCCCAAATGTTCCACGTGGCACCTTTGACCCAGCAAACCGTTGAACAGCGGTCCAGGCCCATTCGGCCTGGTACTTCCCACGGTAATCCTCGGGCCCTAATTCGCGTCCGTGGGGCCTCTTTTCGGGACCAGCCCCTGATCCCTCGCAAAGTCCATCACTTCTTCAGGCTCGGAGAAGTAGTGGTGTTGACCCTGGTGCGTGACCCATAGACGAGCCGGGGACAGCAGACCAAACTTCACGTGCTTCTTGAACAGCACATCCTTGACATTCTTAAAGGCTGCTCGCCGCTGAGCCACCTCCCGGCTTAGGTCCTGGTAAATGCGGAGGACGCTGTTGTTCCACGTGCTGCTCCTGGCGCTCTTTGCCCACCGCAGCACCCGCTCCTTGTCCACGAACCTGTGGAACCTAATCATCATCGGGCGGGGGGGGGTCCGCCCGGCCGCCCCTGCCTCGCCTGCACTCTGTATGCCCCCTCCAGCTCCGGCGGTCGCGGAAAGGCTTCGGCCCCCCATCAGCTGCATCAATAGGTCTGCTACAAACGCTGCGGCATCAGCTCCCTCAGCCCCCTCCGGGAGGCCGACCATCCTCAGGTTGTTCCTGCGAGCTCTCTTCTCCAGCTCTTCCACTCTGTCCAGCAGTCTTCTCTGCCGCTCCTTCAGCCCGTCAACCTCTAGCGCAGCAACCGTCTGTGCATCCGCCTGCTCCTCCACCGCCTCTCCCAGCTCCTTAACTTTAACATCTTGCGCATCCAGCCTCTGGTTCAGCTGATCCACCACTCTCTGGATTGGGTCCAAGCTGTCCGCTTCAGTGCTTCAAAACTGGACTTCATTACCTGGAGCATGTTATCCAGCGCCTGCTGGATTTCTGAGTCCGGGGTCCGTGTGTCCGCCATCTTAGGTTCCAGGTAAGTTTCTTCAGGTCCTTTCCTCTGTTCCTTTTTCTCTCTTTTCTTCTGCCTCCTGGACTCCCGCTGTTCCACGTGCCGCAGCCCGCTCCTCCACACTTTCCCTGCCGCCTTCCTTCAGCTCCGTGGTCCCGCTATCGCAGGGAATCAGCCCCTAAACGCCTGCCGGAGTGAGTGCCCGCCGAATGTGCGGCTCACTCGAACATCGCCGCCACCGGAAGTCCCATTCAATGCTCTTTTCAATGAACTTGAGAGTTTCCTTATGATCAGGCGGAATGATATGCCTTTATTTCTTGTTCCTCTGTAGTTTAGAATTTACAAAGAGAACACGTAAATACATTACGGTCATCCTCGTCAAATTTTCCAGTATACTTTTGACTTTCATTTTTGTCAAAACATTCATATGCATCTTCCATGAACTCTTCATCCTTTGTTTCTCTATCCTGAACCAGATTTGTTACAGTATGCTGAGCTTTTGTCGTCTTGGACCCAGCATTGCTAGCCTGAGCCATGGCCACAGCTGCTTTTAGATTTAGTTTTTTGAGCAGCTGCTTTGTTCCTATAAGCTTTTGGTTGGGCCTTCTTTGGACTCCAACATGAGATTCACCTCGGCACAGTTTAGTTTGATTCTCTCCAGCCAGAATCTCCGCATTAGGGCTGAAAAGTTACCGTTAACGGTGTGCAGGGACAAGACAAGTTTTGATGCATAGTTACATCAATATGGTCCCTCAACGGCACTAGTGTTAACCTGAGGGTTTTACGGCAATGTCGTAGAGTCATAGAAACCCTACAACGCATAAGGAGGCTGTTATAACCTGCCTGTTTACCACTGGCTGGGGATTAATGGCAATCCCACAATCCTTCGGGACTAGGAGCTTCCCCAATGAGGGGGGGCGGAGAAATCATTATCAGACTCCCTGCATAAATAAAGCTGGCCAGTTTGGAACCAGCTAGAGAGGAGTGAGCAGCAAGGGAGTTACTGCAGCTGTTGTGTTTGCATATGTATATGCGTTATTGGAAATAAATGTTATTTCTTTCTATCCTTCAACTCGTGCTGGATTCTTAGTGACCCTCACAAAACTGGCGACGAGGACGGGATGGAGACAGAAGACGCCTCAGAGGGGGAGTCCTCGGGCCCATGGGCCGTGGATGTACAACCGTTACGCCGTTCATCAGAGAAGCGCAGTTCTCCGTCTCGTTACACACCGCCCGATCCAGCGCCTCGTACAAATGGTGTCCGGCCTGCGGAAAAAGGAATCCAATGCCCTCCTTCGCCAGGGTCTTCGGTGGATTCCTTGGACTTTGGGAGGGAGGGATGTTATAACCTGCCTGCTTACCACTGGCTGGGGACTAATGGCAATCCCACAATCCTTAGGGAGTATGAGCTTCCCCAATGAGGGGGCGCGGAGAAATCATTTGCAGACTCCCTGCATAAATAGAGCTGACCAGTTTGGAACCAGATGGAGAGGAGTGAGCAGCAAGGGAGTTACTGCTGCTGTTGTGTATGTGTTGTTGTAAATAAATGATATTTCTTTATAGCCTCCAACTCGTGCTGTATTCTTCTTGGCCCTCACAAAAGAGGCCATTCGGCCATCGAGTTTGCACTGACCCTCTGAAAGATCACCCTACCTAGGCCCAAACCCCACCCTATCCCCATAACCCCACCTTGGGCCAATTTAGCATAGCCAATCCACCTAACCTGCACATCTTTACACTGTGGGAGCAAACCGGAGCACCCGGAGGAAACCCACGCAGACGTGAGGAGAAACTGCAAACTCCACACAGTCGGTCCTCCGAGGGTGGAATTGAACCCGTGTCCCTGGTGCTGTGAGGCAGCAGTGCTTCCACTTTGCTGCCCAAATGTCGTAGTTTCTCTTGGTAAATTATTGCTGGTGCCAATGAAACGGCTGCACCAGTGTCCACCTCCATTTTCACCAGTTGTCCATCCTGTAAAGGAGAGACCCAGTAAGAATTCGCTGTGCCTGCAATGGCTAGCACGTTCAATGACAGCCAGGCCTTCTGATTGTGACTTTGGTCCTTTTTCACTTCTGTTTTTGTATCACGTGGATACTTTCCCTCTTTTCAATTTTTCATTTGATGAATTTTGCTCTTGCCTTTTATAGTTCTTGTTTCAAACTGGTTTCTTTCTCGAACATGCACATTCGATGTGCCCCTTTTCACCACAATTCTTGCATTTTGCTCCAGCAATCAGTTTCTGTGTTCCCAGTATTTGCACATCGAAGGCAATTTTGAATGTGTGCCGGTGTTCAGGTTCAGCCGATAGCTGATGGACTTTAGTGCTGGACTTAATTATTACGCTTCCTTAGCTGCTAGCTCCAAAGATATTGTGACTTCTAAAGCATTCTTTAGGTCTAAGTTGCTTTCTATTAACAGCCTTTTCTGGATAGCTTCACTTCTTAATCCACATACTAGTCTGTCTGCACTGATGTCCTTCACGACATCCCCAAATTCAAATTTTGTGATGTGCGAACAGGGCTAAACGGTGTATTTTTCATAAATGTCAAGAAGTATTGGCAGAGAACTATACCTTCAGTGAGAAGCATATACCTGCATTGTATTAGCACAGACAGAGCCTGTCCATACCAGAGAACCTGACAATATCATAAACAACTGTGGAAGACAAGACCCCAGTTGAGAACATTTCAACTCCAAGTCAACCTCCCAAGTTCTACGTCGACTTCGGTTGAGACGGATATGGGCGCCGTCCAAGACAACTATGGGCGATGTCCAAACTAAACCAAAAACACCAGAGGTTATCGTCAACACGAAAATGCAGATATTTGAGATTCGCTGACAACCACACAAAAAATTACGTCCTCCATGTTGCCTGTAAAAATCAGACACTTCAACCAGTTTATTCAGACATTTTACCCAGGTGCCCTTATTTGCGGGTTAACAAGGACAGACACAAATTTACACTTCAACCCAAGTTATTTTCGAACACATTTTATCCCCCAAATTATCCCAGCTATAATAAGCCTAAGATTCTTAATACTACCCACACCGCTGAACTGAATCGAGCTGCGGGTCCAATCCTCTGAGTCTCTTGTCGTCTCAGTGTGTGGGTCTCGCACACTGCTTCCTTCTGTCAGGAACTCCCCCCAGAACTCCATCCTCCGGTGCATTGTCTGCATGTAACTTTATCCCATATAAGGTGATTGAGGTGCCAGAAGCCTGGCTCCATCTGGGCAATCATAACAATCGATCCATTTGAATGGGGCCGATTATCTTCCGACAAGCCCAGACGTGCCCCAGCTGTCTGTCTCTCTGTCCAGAGTAATTGAGTTTGGCGGTTAGACTTCCCATCAAGCCTGTCTGTGGTTCGAACTGTGGCTTTAATTTAAAGTGTCCAATTCTGTATCGGGCAGAAGATTCAGGTCGTGGCCATTTTACCACATCCGAAACATCTCTTTATTTAAAATTTCAAGTACCCAATTATTTTTTTCCAATTAAGGGACAATTTAGCGTGGCCAATCCACCCAACCAGCACATCTTTGGGTTGTGGGGGGTGAAACACGCGCAGACACGGGGAGAATGCAAACTCCAGACGGACAGTGAGCCAGGGCCGGGATTCGAACCTGGGTCCTCAGCGCTGTAGTCCCAGTGTTAACCACTGCACCACGTGCTGCCCTGCATCTGAAAAATCTAACTTATTGACTGTTGTGTATGTTTGTTTGGTTTTTTTTTTGGTTTTTTTTTAAAAAAAAAACATTTTATTAAGGCATTTATAAATTTTTGACAACAATTTCAAGAGGAAAAATAATAAAGTAACACCCACCCAACCAACAACCACACCCAGCCAACATGGCTTACATACACAGTTCTCCGGTCCCCCTCCCACACTAACTAATTCCCCCTCAACCATTTCCCTACTTCCCTCCCTCCCAACCCTTCTCTACCCCCCCCCCTTTATATCTGCTGACAGCTTAATTTCCTCCAACTAAGTTGTTAAACGGCTGCCATATCCGGGCGAACCCTAACGTCGATCCTCTCAGGGTGAACTTGTCCCTCCACGCCAATAAAATCCGTTTCCAGGCTACCAGGGTGGCAAAGGCCAAAACATCAGCCTCTCTCACCCCCTGGACTCCTGGGTCTTCCAACACACCCAAAATCGCCACCTCTGGACTCGGAACAACCCATACCTTCAATACCGTGGACATGACATCGGCAAATCCTTGCCAGAATCCCCTAAGCTTCGGATATGCCCAAAACATATTGGCCCTCCCACACACCGCCCACATCTATCCTCCACCCTTTCAAAGAACCTGCTCATACGGGCCAGTCATATGCACCCGGTGGACCACCTTGAATTGTATCAGGCTGAGCCTGGCACACGATGGGGACATGTTAACCCTACTCAAGGCATCCTTCCACAAGCCCACCTCTAATTCCTTGCCCAACTCTCCCTCCCATTTTCGCTTTACCTCCCCTATCGGGGTTCTCTCCCATTCCATGAACTCTTTATAAATTTCAGAGATCATCCCCTTCCCCACTCCCGTTTTCGACACTACCTTGTCCTGTATGCTCTGGGGCAGTAGGAGCGGAAAGGTCAAAACCTGCCTCCGTGCAAACTCCCTCACCTGCGATAGCGGAATCCATTCCCATCTAGCAGCTCAAACTTCTCCTCCCAAGTCCTCCAAGCACAGAAAGCTTTAGTCAATAAACAGGTGCCCTAGCCGCTCAATCCCAGCTCGCTACCATCGCCGAAACCCCCCATCTAGCTCCTCCAGCACAAACTGGTAATTGTTACAAACTAGAGCCCATACCGTTGCTCTCTCCCACTCCCATGTGCTTCCACCACTGTCCCACTACCACCGGGCTTGTGGAGTACAGAGATGGCATGAACGGCAGAGTTGCCATTACCAATGCCCCAAAACATGTACCCCTACACGCTGACCCCTCCCCCACCACCTACTTCCTGATCATTGCTATGTTCGCCGCCCAATAGTAGCTCCTGAAATTTGAAAAAACCACAGGAGAACCGTCATCTTTACCATCTGCACCCTCCCCGCCAGTGACTATGGGAGCAAAATTACACAAAGATTTTAAGATTAGCACAGATTACAAAGTACATCTTAAACTACAATGACCTCATTAACACACAAAGTCACTTTTAAGCACACAAGATGACTATGGTAAGAAACACTCCTTTCTGAACCCAAGTGAATGTCTGTGGATTTCTCCTCAAAATCCCCCCAGATGATTCTTATATCGTGAGCCACCTTATTTCACTGAACTCCGGCTTCCATACGAGTAGTTTCAAATTCCGCTTTCAAAATTCACACTTTTGAATCTTCTTTTAAATTATGCTTTCTCATCTGCTTCCATCCAGGTTTTGCTTTCAGGTTTTATACCTCTCCCTTCAGGTTTCCTTTGTCTTAAATAAAGGCTTTCACACAAACTTCAAGATCCAGCCACCGATTTCCACAATTATTTCAAATAATGTCGCCCAAACTGTAGCAATTTCTCACAAACTTTAGCACTGCACCGGATATCTTTCTAGCTTCTCACAATCCAATATCTTTTATTCTCTGTAACTTTACTGAACAGTAATCTGTTCTGGTTCCCAGTTTCCTCTGTACCGTTAACTTCAGACTTCTTGGCAAATTCACTTCATTTCTCTAGTTTCCTTGACTAGCTGGACTAGGTTTCTAGCATTTGTTTTCTTAACCATTAGCCATAGTATGGCTTTTCTTATCACAGGGCTGAGAGGGAGATGCTCCTTCTTTAGCCTTCTAAAATCAACTGCTTCTAGAAGAGCTGCCTTCTTTCACACTGCCTATCTCCAATTGCAATCAAATTAGCGAAACGAAAACTCAAAAGGTTCCCTACCTTACAAGGCCCTAGTTGCGAAGCAGCCACTGCTGGTTTATTTACTCTTTACACTGTAGCCCTCTCTAAGCACAAGTGGCACAGTTGGAACTTAACCAACCTCTCATATTATGACTCACACTACAGATTATACTCTTCAAGGCACAGAAACATTAAATTCAATCGCTTATAACTATACTTTATTTCTAATATTTCTAATATAAATCCCTGAAAACTACCTTTATTTTCCTAACAATATGCACCCAACATCATCTTAGCTATTTGTGTCAAGATGGAGCCCAAAGAACATTATTCCCCAACAAATTAACAAAGGAACTGCAATTTGGTGAGCCCCATCTTGGAATTTTTGTAATGCATTAAGAAACAAAACAGCACAAGACTCCAAACGCAACAAGAGTCATGAGGATGGTCGGTCCAAGCAATGCCATGATTTATGCTGCTCAAGTCAAGGCTTATTGGTCAGGTTGAGGATGATCTTATTCTGTCTCACTTCAGCTCGGATGCTCCAGCTACACGTTTCTTTTTTCCTGTTTTTGGGTGGTCCCATTGGGTCTTCAGCTCAATGTGATTGGCGTAGTAAACCCAGCCGTCTTTAGTGGTGCGCTCCTCCCAGCCGGGAGGCAGCTCGTCCTCGCTGTCGGTGTCGTCCAGCCCCGCGTACCTCAGCGCAGACATCGCTCGCGCGACAAACCGTCCGACCCACCGGCCGACTGTTGTGTATGTTAATTGTGCATATTAAAAATGTTAAATTTTGATAAAGTTCCATTGTGTTTCATTGCAGGAACCTCTATAATGTAAAGGGGGAAGAAGTGTGAAGTGTGTCTTCATGTTTGTTCCTAGTTGGAACAAGGTCACTTTTAGAGTCCGTTCACGCTACATATTTATGATGTAATCGGCATTTTGGTGGACTAACAGTTTATTTTAGCCCCCTGTGAGAAAACACCTTTGCAACAAAGCTTTTGTTTGTACCTTTGTGGTCTGCAAGCCTATCCTTTAAAAATATCACCATGTGTGTGCCAGATACATCAGTCTTTGTTTATTCAATTTTTACTTGCTACTGTGTGTTGGTAGTGGAGGGAGTGAATATTGCGAAGGGGTGCCAATCAAGTGGCTGCTTTGTCCTGAATTTGTCGAGCATCTTGATTATTGTTGAAGTTGCACTCATCCAAGCAAGTGGGAAGTATTCTATCACGCTCCTGACTTGTGCCTTCCACTCGGTGGACAGGCTTTGGGGAGTAAGGAGGGTGAGTTGCTTGACGCAGGACTCCTAGTGTCTTAACAGCTCTTGTAGCCACAGTATTTATATGGCTTGTCTAGTTCAGTTTCTGGTTAATGGTAAACTCCAGGGGACTCCGGTGGCGGCCATGGAGGAGAAAGTTGCACATTTGATTGCTCCTGTCTGTGATGGACATTTACACCCCCTCCCCTCACTGACGATTAGTTCCCCGCGAAGAAGTCGATGAATGGTTGCCACCTCTGGGCGAACCCTGATAGTGATCCTCGTAAGGAGAACTTTATTTTTTCCAAGCCGAGAAAGCTTGCCATGTCCGACAGCCATACTTCGGTCTTTGGGGGCTTTGAGTCCATCCAGGCCAACAGTATCCGGCGCCGGGCTATCAGGGAAGCAAAGGCCACAACGTTGGCCTCTATCCCCTCCTGTACTCCCGGGTCTTCCGACACCCCAAAAATCGCCACCTCTGGACTCATCGCCACCCTTGTTTTCAGTACCCGGGATATGACGTCCGCAAATCCCTGCCAGTATCCCCTGAGTTTTGGACACGCCCAGAACATGTGGACATGGTTCGCTGGTCCTCCCCCACATCTAGCACACTTGTCCTCCAGCCCAAAGAATTTGCTCATCCGGGCCACCGTCATGTGGGCCAGGTGACCCACCTTGAACTGACTCAGGCCGACCCTGGCACATGTTGCGGTTGCATTTACCCTCCTCAGAGCGTCTGCCCATACACCTCCCTCCAACTCCCCACCAAGCTCCTCCTCCCACTTAAGTTTCAGTTCCTCGGTCCCTGTGTCCTCCGCTCCCATAAGCTCCTTATAAATATCTGAGACTCTCCCCTCTCCTACCTCACCCCTGGAATTTACCCTGTCCTGGATCCCGCTTGGTGGAAGGCGTGGAAAGGACGGGACCTGTCTACGTACGAAATCCTGCACCTGCAAGTACCGAAAGTCATTCCCCCTTGCCAGCCCGAACTTCTCCTCCAGCGCCCTCATGTTCGCGAAGCTCTCTTCCAGGAACAAGTCGCCCATCCTTCCCACCCCAGCCCTCCGCCACACTCGAAACCCGCCATCCATCTTCCCCGGGACAAATCGGTGGTTGTCACATATTGAGGACCTGACCGACGCTCCCACTTCCCCCGCATGCTTCCTCCATTGGCCCCAAATCCGCAAAGCTGCCACCACTATAGGGCTGGTGGAGTACCAGGCCGGCGGAAACGGCAGGGGAGCCGTGACCAGGGCTGCCAGGCTGGTGCCTCTGCACGAAGCAGCCTCCACCCGCTCCCAAACCAACCCCGTACCCACCATCCATTTCCTTATCATGGCTATGTTAGCCACCCAGTAGTAGTTACTGAGGTTCAGCAATTAAATTAAAATGAAAATCGCTTATTGTCACGAGTAGGCTTCAATGAAGTTACTGTGAAAAGCCCCTAGATGTAGTAGTTGCTGAGGTTCGGCAACACCAGCCCCCCCTCGCTACGGTTCCGTTCCAGCATCCCCCTCTTTACCCGCCGGGACTTTCCCGCCCAAACAAATCCCAGGTTGATTTTATTGATTCTTTTAAAGAAGGACCGCGGAATGAAAATAGGGAGACACTGAAAAATAAACAGGAATCTCAGGAGGATCGTCATCTTCACTGTCTGTACTCTCCCCGCTAGTGACAGCGGGAGTGCATCCCACCTCCGAAACTCGCTCCTTATTTGCTCCACCAGCCTGGACAAGTTTAACCTATGCATCTTCCCCTAGTCGCGCGTCACTTGTATCCCTAGATACCTAAAACTTTCCCCAACCAGCCTAAATGGTAGCTCCCTCAGCCTATTCTCCTGACCCCTCGCCTGCACCACAAACATCTCGCTTTTTGCAATGTTCAACTTGTAGCCCGAAAACCGGCCAAACTCCCCTAGGATTTCCATAATCCCGTCAATCCCTGCCGTTGGATCTGACACATACAAAAGCAGGTCGTCCGCGTTCTATCGCCCCCCTGACCATTCGTCCTTGTGTTCAATCCCCCCCTAACCATTCCCTTCCATCCCCTTGCTGCTCTCAGAGCAATTGCCAGCGGTTCTATGGCCAACGCAAACAGCAGTGGAGAGAGGGGGCATCCCTGTCTTGTCCCGCGGTGTAGTCTAAAATACTCAAATGTCGTCCTGTTTGTCCTTACACTAGCCTCCGGGGCCTGATATAGCAGTTTAACCCAGTCCACAAAGCCCTCTCCAAACCCAAACCGTCCCAGCACCTCCCATAAATAGTCCCACTCCACCCGGTCAAAAGCCTTTTCGGCACCATTGCCACTACTACCTCCACCTCTCTGCACTCCGGGGGCATCATAATCACATTGAGTAGCTGTGGTGATATGATCTGCATAGCTGTCTGCCATTGGTGCAGAACACCGGCTTACCATTGGCCCTGGTCGGTCATGTACCTTTCGACCGATTGGTTGAGACCAGTCATGTGACAGCTCTCCGATTGGTCGAGAGGCTGAGTTAAACACGCCTCCTTACCGAGGTATAAATAGTCGGAGCACCCGGCGGTCGTCCATTTTATTGTAGACAACCGCAGGGCTAAGTTCTAGTTTATTAAAGCCTAACTTTTGTATAGCAACTCGTCTCTCGTGCAATTGATGGCTCATCAGTAGCCTTCTTAGATTGGCTACTAGCTGCCTGCCCTTAACAAACCCCGTTTGGTCCTCCACAATCACGTCCGGTACGCAGTCTTCGATTCTGGACACCAGGATCTTGGCCAGCAGTTTAGTGTCTACATTAATGAGGGAGATTGGCCTATAGGACCCACAGACCTCCGGATCCTTATCCCGTTTTAATATCAGCGAGATGGTGGCTTGCGACATCGTCGGGGGTAACACCCCATTGTCCCTCGCCTTGTTAAACACTCTAACCAGCACCGGCCCCAGTATACCCGCAAACGTTTTGTAGAACTCCACTGGATACCCGTCCGGCCCCGGGGCTTTACCCGACTGCATAGCCTTCAGGCCCCCCATTACTTCTTCTTCAGTATGGCGATCAGCCATTCCCCTTCTTGGGCCCACCCGCTGCCCATGTGCTGTGCCTCCCCATGTCCGCCTCTTGGCAGCTCCCACCCCCGACCCATTCCCTGTAACCTGGTTCAGTTCCCTCCCTCACCAGCAGATCATCTCCCCCCCCCCCCCCCCCCCTGCCTAACAACCCCTGCCATATACTGGCTGTATACACACACCCCACCTCGCTCCCGTTGACTAGCTCAAAGCAGCTAGCCTGGTGGCTCTCAACTCCGGTGCCACCATGTCTCCCACCTATTGTCCCCCTGCTCCCTCCCCCCCCCCAGCCCATCCACACCACCTCCCCAGCACAGCCCTGTTTGAGCAATCGCTCTGGGACCGAGACAGAGAGAAAACGAACAAAGCAACATTCCCAGAAGAAAAAAAAACAAAGAGAACCCGAACAGCCCCCCAGCACCTAACAACTTAAACTTTAACTATCACTTTGGCTTTAACTTTAAAACTTTCAAACAGACAAACACAAGAACGCTCCCAATTTTCAGAAAAAGAGCATGCTGAACGACATCGCTAACACGAAAGGCAAACTGTGAACAACTGCAGACATTCCTTAGCACACTCTAACCTGAGTCCATGGGTCCTCAGTTCGGCACCAGTCCATGCCCCTTAGCGAAGTCCATCGCTTCCTCCGGGTCGTCAAAATAATGTTGCTGTTCTCGGTATGTGACCCAAAGCCGCGCCGGGAAAAGTAGCCCGAACTTGACCTTTTTAAACAGAATCTCTTTAATTTGTCTGCAGGCTGCCCTCCTTCTGGCCACCTCCTGCCTCAGAACCTGGTAGATGCGCAGGACACTGTTGTTCCATGAGCAGCTCCTTGTGCTCTTGGCCCACTGTAGAACCCGCTCCTTGTCCACGAACCTATGGAACCTGACCACCATTGCCCAGGGGAGCCCCCCCCCCTCCCCAAAGGCTGTCCAGCTCCAACGGACGCGGGAAGAAATCATCCCCCACCAGCTTCTGCAGCATGTCTGCCACATATGCCGTGGCATCCACTCCCTCGGCCCCCTTCGTGAGCCCAATGATTCTCAGATTCTACCGGCAAGACCTATTTTCCAGGTCCTCCAGCTTGTCCATCAGCCTTGCTTGCTGCTCCTTCAACTTACTAATTTCCACGTCCGCTACCGTTTGGAAATCCGCCTGCTCTTCCACTGACTTCTCCAGTGCCTGGACCTTCTTATCCTGAGCATCCAGCCTCTGGTCAAGTCGCTCCATCGCTTCCAAATGATCCCGCTTCAGTGCTGCAAAGCTCTCTTTCATGACGTACAGCATGTTGTCCAGCGCTGCCTGGACCGTCCTTTCCGTGGTCCGTTCACGGCCATCTTTCCTCCCACTTGAGCTTCCACACCACCTTTGTTCAGCCCCTTCTTCGCCTGTTTTCGCTCTCTCCTGCTCAAGTCCATAAAACTCTGTATGGATTCGGATCTAGAGTGCTATTGCTTTTCACTCCAGCGCTCAAAAGTTCAAAAAAGTCAGGGAAAAAGGTCTTAAAGTCAGACCGGTGCGAGAGCCACTAGATGTGCGACTTACTCCCTCATAGCCCCCACCGGAAGTCTGCCTCCAGCTGTATCTTGATATCACTCGGGGTGAATTGAATTGGCTGAAGGCTGGCATCTGTGATGCTGTAGACCTATGGAGGAAATAGAGATGGATCATCCATTCGGCACTTCTGACCAAAATCTGTCGTCCTTTGACTTGAGGGAGCAACGATGGAGCCAATGCTGGCGTAGCTTCTGGGAATTATTTGGGAAACAGCTGCCATCTCCTTCCAGGGTGTGATAGACAGATATCTTTCAAACACCATTGGCCTTGCATATTGCACCAATCTCGATTTAACACAACCGTAACAAATCTACCCATGTTTCCCTAGCAGCTTGGAACAGGAGATCTTTCCAAAATTAGGGGCTGGTTTAGCACAGTGGGCTAAACAGCTGGCTTGTCATGCAGAACAAGGCCAGCAGCGCGGGTTCAATTCCCGTACCGGCCTCCCTGAACAGGTGCCGGAATGTGGCGACTAGGGGCTTTTCACAGTAACTTCATTGAAGCCTTTTGTGACAATAAGCGATTATTATTATTATAACGAGATCCGCAATTTTGAACTATGCTCTTTCTGTCATGTCTGTTGGATCAAAAGGTTTAGCTTGATTTAATGGGGAAATTAATATCATGCGTGATTTTTATGAGCATGGTGGTGGACAATTGTTATCAACCACCCTATAAATACGAAGATTCAAATTTTGACTTGTTTACAACATAAGGAATAGTTGGAGTTCCATTTTATTGGAAAATTACAAACGCGGGTTATTTACTTTGATAGTCAAAATCCTAATGAAATGGCTGCGTTGGAGCTTGAATGTTACCAACACAAAGACTTTACCCAAAGTGTCAGACTCGGATAGAAAACTGGTGTGTAACTCTCAGCCTCTTTGCCAAAATAAGTGAGCGTGGCTTAGCCTCTTCGCCAAAAATACATGGGTGGGTGTGGTATATTTAGAGAGGGGGGATCATTTGCGGGCGGGGGGGGGGGGGGGGGGTGCGGTGGAGAGGGCACTAATAAGAGGGCAATTTATTGAAATGAGGTTGACAGCCTTTGTGGGCATGAATCTTATGGCGTTACTGGCGAGGGGTGGGGATAATTGGGAAACATGATCGCTCTGATGAGAATTCCCAGTTTTTGTGAGATTTGCAGCTTTCACTGCCAATCCCGCAGGTGGAGAGTGTGGGCTCAAAATAGTGCCCTTTGTTTCTGAACATAGAACAGTACAGCACAGAACAGGCCCTTCGGCCCTCAATGTTGTACCGAGCCATGATCACCCTACTCAAACCCACGTATCCACCCTATACCCGTAACCCAACAACTCGGGCCCACCCATAACCTTAACCTTACTTTTATTAGGACACTACGGGCAATTTAGCATGGCCAATCCACCTAACCCGCACATCTTTGGACTGTGGGAGGAAACCGGAGCACCCGGAGGAAACCCACGCACACAGGGGGAGGACGTGCAGACTCCACACAGACAGTGACCCAGCCGGGAATCGAACCTGGGACCCTGGAGCTGTGAAGCATTTATGCTAACCACCATGCTACCCTGCTGCCCCATGATCGGTTACCTTGAAATTGATGGCAATAACCGTTTTGTGGCTTCATAAACCTCTAAGAAGGCTTTTAACATTGAATGGGATGTGCACTACGTGAAATGGTCCCAGATCAGATGTTTTTCAAGGAAGTTTCTCAGGAATAGAATTTACTTGAGTACTAGCAGTGTAATGATGGAAGGTATATCATAATTTAATTATTACTGTGAAAAGACACATGCTATTGAAACTTTTTGCATTCTTTAGGACAGCTTGAGGGGCAGCAGGGTAGCATGGTGGTTAGCATAAATGCTTCACAGCTCCAGGGTCCCAGGTTCGATTCCCGGCTGGGTCACTGTCTGTGTGGAGTCTGCACGTCCTCCCCCTGTGTGCCTGGGTTTCCTCCGGGTGCTCCGGTTTCCTCCCACAGTCCAAAGATGTGCGGGTTAGGTGGATTGGCCATGCTAAAAATTGCCCGTAGTGTCCTAATAAAAAGTAAGGTTAAGGGGGGATTGTTGGGTTACGGGTATAGGGTGGATACGTAGGTTTGAGTAGGGTGATCATGGCTTGGCACAACATTGAGGGCCGAAGGGCCTGTTCTGTGCTGTACCGTTCTATAGTTCTATAGTTCTATAGCTCAAAAGATAAACCAACAGTAAAGGGAACAAGAATTTATGCTGCACATTGTTCACTTTACTGTGGTTTGTCTTGCGAACTGCCTGATGCGTACAAGAGGAAAAACTTTGATAGCATATCTTTTTGTCCCCATCTATTCTCAAGTTCTGTACTACCAAACCACTATTAATATCGTCGTTGTATCTTTAATTCGATTTTTTTCATTTTAAAGTAAAAGTATACTGATTTTTAAAAAATAAAACTCTTATCGAGTGTTATGTAATCTTGTCTAACAGCTAAGCTATAAAGAAGAGATGAGATTTAGATTTCACTGCATCAACTTTTGCTTTGTAGTTTTGAAACTGGAAGATATTGAGTAGTCATGCAATGTTTCCCCAGTGTTTTGAAAGGCTCTGTTCAGTAAATGCAGCCAGCAGATTTTTTGACTAAGGATTTTCTTCACTACTGAGCTTAAGAGGATTGAGCAGATTGAGATCGAGGTGGCTACCTGCTACTATTTAGAGTGTTCATACAGACTTTGGTCAGTTAGAGGGATATCAGCAATCCTTTGATTAACAAATAGCTGAAATGTGATACAAAAATCTAGAATGACTAGAATGTGAATTGCTGAAATCTAATCATTTGTATGCAGCTTTAAGAATAAATACAATGTAGAAAATTCAGGAATTGATCCACTAAAAATAGTGTTCAGGCTAAATTGTGCATTGGCATAATTTAGTTTTGAGTACAAGTTCTTTTAGATAATTTCAAGCTTCTAACTGTATATTTCTATCACACAGATTACCAGCCCCCATCCTAACCTTTAGCCAGTGCTGCGAAACGTTTCTCCAAACTTGATGTCTCCCCACCCTACAGACCTTTTTAAACTCTCCATTTTATACACCTCTTGTGCATAACACTTTGTCTAACATTGGTGTTGTTGCTTTCTGTCCTATGCTTTGGAATTCCTCTGCCGAAGCACCTTCCTTTTATGATCTTAAAACTCCTCTCACCGAGCCTTTGGTCACCCCTCCGAATGGCTCTTTTGGCTTGATGCCCATATTCCTTTTCTGATGCCTGTACAGTTTCCTGTGACTGCTTCCTCACATTAAAGGCACTATGAAAATGTTATTTTCAATAAATAAGTCTACAGAAGCTCCTATACAGAAAGATTTGAGCAGAAAACCTTGTTCACTGGAGACCCCCCACACCTACGGAGTGAAAGCAACTGGGGATTTAATGTAGCTTGTTCATATTTTAATCTTTTTTTGTTCTGGATAGGAATAATAATTGAGGTTACAGAGCTTCATGTTATACTAAAAATGGGGCATTTTTCTCTGTGGAATAGATAATAATGGTAAAATTCATGGTAATTCTTACAAACATTTTCTTGTGAATCATTTTAACATGGAAGAAAACTGTTTTTTTTTCTTCAAAAGCTGTTTTATGCAAGGTATCCTCTTATGTGTCTGCAAATAGTGGCTGATGTGTGCAGTGCACCAGACATCATCTTATATTCCAAAATACGTGGAGCTTTCCAAATGGGAGTGAAATCTGAAGAGTAGATTGAATTTCTGGAGTTTACAATCTTTTGGTCTCCACAATAGGGATATTGTCTACTAAACTGTGTGTCCATGGATATGCAACTTTTAACAGTAATCCTGCATGTAGGAGTGGCGGGATAGAATACCCTTTGCAGAGCTGTGGATGCATTTGTCAAGCTGCCTAGGCACTTGGCTTGAAGCCTGCAGGCTTTTGTAATCAAAGCATGATCACGATCACCATGCAGTTACTACTGGGACACTGACTGATGCCTCTAGAAGCTGTTTGGAAGCAGCCCAGGATTGCTAATATTCAAAATGCACAAAACTGTGAGTGTTTTGTTTTACATTCTGAAAGACTGGGGTGGCCTTCGTGGTAGCTGCGAGTGGCAAAATTAAGTTCTGTTGTGTCCAGCAGATTGTTGAGTCAAATGTAAATCTGTATGAGCTAAAAATGGCTTGTTAAATGGAAGATAGTGCCAGCCATTTGCAGGCTGGTTGATCAGCTGAGCTCTGCTTACAGCTGTGGAAACATTGTCAGGAGTCAAGCGTTGAATGTTGGGTATGATCAGCTCTGTATGTATATGCAGTTTTACATGGTGTTTCAAGTTCTCCTTTCTGGGTGGGGGGTTCGGGGGGGAGGGGCGGGGGTCGTCATTT
This sequence comes from Scyliorhinus canicula, assembly GCF_902713615.1. Classification (NCBI taxonomy): domain Eukaryota; kingdom Metazoa; phylum Chordata; class Chondrichthyes; order Carcharhiniformes; family Scyliorhinidae; genus Scyliorhinus; species Scyliorhinus canicula. Next base: position 88,674,813 of record NC_052147.1, read on the forward strand.
GAGTCGGCAACTATGTGTGATACACTAAGAAAGGCTCCCTATTCCCAGATTAAGGCAGCAGTCGGAACAGTCATGATGACTGTGCATTTGTCCTGCCATGTTGAGTGCATTAATGGTATTGGCATGTAGCACCCTGCTGGCTGACAACAGGGATAGTTATTGGCATGAAAAGCTTTGTCAGTATGCCACTCAAGTCATTTAATTCTTAAAATATCTTTGTAAGCCATTGCTTTTTACTTATGCTGCCATATTACTTTATGATGTCATGCTGTCATTGCTCCCTACTTTATGAATTGTAGCACAGCTGTAGGTAGCTTTATTTCTTTTGTCGTCTGAGAATGAAGTACTGGTGAATTGAGCTAGTTTCTGGGGGGAGGGGAATCTGCATATCTTGCTTCAAACACACGCGGAAGTCTTTAATTCTTTTCACTTCATGCCTAATTATTGTTTGAAGATTTATCACTTCTATTGCTGAGCACAGCCATCTAATTTCCTTCTGATGTTATTGTTATTCTGATGATTGCTGCTACATGCGTCAGACCTATTGTGAATAGACACAGTGGATGTATTAAAGGGCCAGGAATTTCAATGAATTGATATCAGATGGGATTTTATCTGGAATGAGTAAAATTCAGTTTATTCTTGAGCGTTTTTACACAGTTAGATTTACAAATGTTTGAAAATAAATATTTCCTGTTCTACATTTTGAGTGCTGGAATTGCATCTGAATATTTAGTTTCCTTATCAGATCCTAGCTTTAAAAGGCTTGGCCAGTTTAAAAAATGTAGAAGAATTTGTCTTTGGACCATTCAAGCCACTTGTTTTAAAACAGAATCTTTTTTGCTGTTCTGTATAACTTCCTGTTCTCCAACCTCCCTCCCTCTCCTTTCCCCCTCTTTCTCGGTCTGTCTTTGTTGTGTTCAATTGCTCTCTTTCCTGTTTGTTCATTTTCTTTACCCTTCTTTCTTACTGTTATCCTATCGTTTTTGCCAATTCTCTCGATTTTTCCATCTGCTGGTTCTCTACTTTCTCTTCCCCTCTCGCTTTCTCCTGCACCTTTCTTGCTTTTCCTCTCTGTTGGACAACTGCCCTTCTCTTCTCATCCCCCCGCCACCCAGAACTCTGCTTGAAATGTCACTGGCAATCTACCCTTTTCTTTTTGCTGCAGATGACCTCAGTTCTTTCTCTTTTGTTGAGAATGGAATACTTCTTGCAGTCTTTTCCATAAAGATATGTGGAATTCTTTTTTGGGTTTGTTTTTAGTCCGATTTATTATCATGTACTATGTTTTATCATTATTTAAGATTCTTTCCCTTTGTTGAATGAAAAGGCATGTAAAGTGCACCTGGGCTTTTACAAACACTGGTGATTATCAGAAGTGTATCTGATGCCAATATTATTTGACATTTTGATCTATTATTTTGTAATTCTTTTTTCAGACTGATTGTTTAGAATTGATCTAGTCATGCATATGTTTTTATGCACATCTTGGGTTGATGATGTTCATTGAGCTGGATTATGGTTAAATGTCGCAATTGACACTAACTGTGCTTTATAAGGCACTGTGGGTTTGTTTGACCCTTTCTGCTCTGATTTGGGAGGCCTGTATCCACCCTTCAGGGATCTTACTGTAGAGTTTGTACCTTAGGCAATCTCAACGTAGGCAGATGCCTGCAGATGGTACCTGTGATCTCATTGATATTAGGATGATTGCAAAGTCTTTCTCAGTCCTTTCTAGTTTTGTGGTGTACTTTGGTATAACCTGGAACCTAAACCTTTCATTTTTTAAATGCCCTCAATAAAACCCAACTCTTCAAGCTTTGGTTCACTCGTATCTCTTTCCGTTTTGACATCCTTTTCTATCTAGTTATACTTCTGTGAAGTACTTTGGGATTTTTACATAACCTTTAATGTAGAGTAAATATATAATTGTTAATTATCAATTTTGAGAAGTTGTCATTGCGTTCTGTGTCCATGGTCTTTGACCTTGTAGGTAAGTCTTTGTACTGTTATCTCTGATGAGTGATAACTTTGCTCCTAATAGGTTAAGTCAAACCCTTTTGAACCTATGTATTTGTTTCCTGCTTCCAGCCGTTTGCCTTGCTGACCCTGTTTAAATACAGATGGTTGGTGAGCTGGATGGGGGAATTATTAAGTTCTGTTTTTGCCTGATTGTTTTCAGTTGCAGCTTTACAGTCAATGCTAGACTCCACACCTTTCTGTGGTGATTGTATATCAGTGTAGATGCAATACAACTGAACAAGCACTAGAGGGAGCACAGAAGAAATATAAATACAGAGGAACAGGAAGTGAGGACACACTTCACAGAACGGGAACTGGGAGCTAGACACACACTAGCAGAACGGGAACTGGGAGCTAGACACACACTAGCAGCATCGATGTAACTTTAAGTTAAGCACTGAAGACAGAACAAATTCACAATAAAAGCTTCTACTTCAACTTTGAGACTACGAGCTTTATTAAGACACAAGGAACAACACATGGTACCAGCAGTGGCTTCAGAACGCTTACTATAAGATTACACCAGCTGCAGACACAGAAATACCAAAATGGCAAGGAAAACTCCTACCGGACATTCGACTTGGGAAGACTTTGCTTATTCGATGATGTAGGTTGAAACCCAACCTCAGCTGAACATAACCGGTAATTTAAGTAATGTCTGGAAAAGATTTAAACAAATGTTCGATTTATATATCATAGCTAATGATTTAGAAGCAGCCTCAGACGAAATGAAAATAGCACTGCTCATTGCAGGACATGAAGCTAGAGAAACATATAATTGATTTAAATACTCGAAAGATGAAGACAGCACCAAATTAGAGATAATACTAAAAAAATTTGAAGAGCACTGTATGAAATTTGAACAGTACTGTATGCTCAAAGACCAAACTGCACAGGGACTGAGTGATGCAAAACTCAAACAATCACGATCAGAACAGAAAGGGTTCAGTCTAGAAATCGCGAGTGAAAAGTCCAGACCGAAAGGAAAAAATAACTTAAACTTTTCACAAAGACAAAACGCTGAAATCCAGTCCAGATCGAAAGGAAAAAGTAACTTGAACCATTCACAAAGAAAAAACGCTGAAATCCAGTCCAGATTGAATGGAAAAGGTAATTTGAACTTTTTAGAAAGAAAAAACGCTGAAATCCACTGTAAAATGGCATCTGAGCACATTTCACAGTCTCTGGGGAACAAAGGACGAAAATCTGCGTCTGCACATGCGCAAGAAAAATCAGCCGCGCATACGCAGCTAAAATCAGCCGTTTTGCGTTCTGCGCATGTGCAAGCCGCGCATGCGCAGTGGACACAAAACCGCACAGTAAAGGAAGACCGATTTGCGCATGCGCAATCGATTCCTACGCATGATGTCACGAGCGTCATGACGTCCGAGGACCCGGACCACGCTCACTTAAAAGGGAAATGCCTGAAAATTAAAAACAAGAAACTTAAAGCTGTAAAACACAATTTTCTTACCTCAAGAGACAGAAAAACGCCTGAACTTACACCAGCAGTTGAAAATAACTCTCTCAACACCCTGGAACAAGCAGTCTGCACCACCCAAAGTGAAGAGAACAAAAACAATTCCAAAACAAAAAAAGATGAAGAAGAAGATACCAAATCCGAAACAAAATCGAACAATACTACTCAGACATGGCTGAGTTAGTCGGATATACTGATCACAGCATCAGCAACACGGTCGCAAAGCTCAACACGACTCTACTCATGGTAGCTGTATCCAACATCATGGTGCCATGGCAGATCGTCGATACATTGGATGACAGCAATACCCAAGACGAAGATGACGCCACACAGAGAGCACAGAAAGACTCCACAGAGGGAGCGATAACAGGCTCCACAGAGGGAGCGATAACGGGCTCCACAGAGAGAGTGATGAAAGACTCCACAAAGAGAGTGACGGGAGCCTCCACAGACAGCTCGTTGAAAGACTCCAGAATGGAAGCAAGCAAACACTCCCTAGCGAACACCATGCATGAACAAGACCATGAAGGTCAACCCACCGTATCTGAGCAACCACAAGCAGGCTATGAAAGTCTACCAAGCTCACATAATCAAGAAGAAGACAATGTAAATCTACCCACTGCATGTGAAAACAGTGACAATGTGATCACACTGGACATACAGGAGGTGCAGGATCACAGCGAGACTTGTGCAATGTTGGAGCTCAGGGACACGTCCACTGACCCTGGCTCTTTACGGGCAAGAAGTGTGTCCATTTGCAGCTCCTGTTAGACCCGTTGACGGCTCTGGAGCTGCGGATGGACTCACTTTGGAGCATCCGTGATACTGAGGACATTGTGGATAGCACGTTCACTGTGGAAATTACGGAGGGAGATAAAAAATGGATGACCAAAAGACAGAGCAAGAGTAGGAAGGCCACACTCCCACTCTCCCTCGCGGGGAGAGTCCAGACGATCAAAATGAACGTATTGCCCAAGTTCCTCTTCCTGTTTAGATCCATTCCGATCTACATCCCCAAGGCCTTCTTCAAAGCGCTGGACAAACTTATCGTGGCGTTCGTATGGGGGGGGGAGAAAAATGCTAGGATCCCAAAGAAGGTCCTACAGAAAACAAAATCCAGGGGGGGCTAGCCCTCCCGAATCTACAATTCTACACTGGGCGGCAACAGCCGAGCGGGTAAGGGGATGGATCCAGGAGCCAGAAGCCGAGTGGGTGCGTGCGGAGGAGGCCTCCTGCATGGGGACCTCCCTCCGGGCCCTCGCCACGGCAGCACTCCCATCCCCACCCAAAAAACACTCCAGCATCCCAGTGGTGACAGCCACCCTCCAATCCTGGAACCAACTGCGGCAGCAATTTGGCCTGAACAAAATGTCGGACAAGGCTCCCATCTGCAACAACCATAGGTTCAAACCAGCACTGACTGACGCCACCTTCAAAAGGTGGAGGCAGGACGGGGGGACACTGACAGTCAGGGACCTATACACGGACGACAGGATCGCAACACTGGACGAACTGACAGAGAAATTTCAGCTAGCTGGGGGGAACGAGCTACGGTACCTGCAGCTCAAAAACGTCCTACGAAAGGAGACAAGGACGTACCCACAACCGCCACGACAGACACTACTGGAAGACCTACTGGACACAAGTATCCTAGAGAAAGGGAACTGTAGCGACATGTATGACCGACTGGTAGAAAGGGACGACACCGTACTTGACGCAACAAGAAGGAAATGGGAGGACGACTTGGGGACGGAGATAGGGTGGGGACTCTGGAGCGAAGCACTGCATAGGGTCAACTCCACCTCCACGTGCGCAAGGCTCAGCCTGACGCAACTAAAAGTGGTACATAGAGCCCACTTAACGAGAAACCGTATGAGTAGGTTCTTCCCGGAGGTGGAGGACAGATGTGAACGGTGCCAAAGAGGCCCGGCCAACCACGCCCACATGTTCTGGTCTTGCCCCAGACTTGTGGAGTACTGGACAGCCTTCTTCGAGGCTATGTCCAAAGTGGTGGGGGTGAGGGTGGAGCCATGCCCGATAGTGGCGGTCTTCGGGGTTTCAGACCAGCCAGATCTATTCCTGGGGAGGAGGGCGGATGCCCTTGCCTTTGCCTCCCTGATCGCCCGCCGTAGAATCCTGTTTAGCTGGCGGTCAGCAGCACCGCCCAAAGCTGCAGACTGGCTGTCCGACCTCTCGGAATCTCTCCAAATGGAGAAAATCAAATTCGCCATCCAAGGGTCGGACGACGGCTTCCACAGAATGTGGGAGCCATTCATGCAACTGTTCCGGGACCTGTTTGTGGCCAACGTACAAGAGGAAGAATAGTCGGGGGAAGGTAGCCGGGGGGGGGCTACAGGTTCGTTACGGGGGTTTGATGGCGAGCTAAGGCCCAAAACCAAACTAAATAAATGCCAATAAACATGTTGGGGAATGTAAAATATGTATGCCGGCAAAGAGGGGGAGGCCACAGTTATTACTACGAAGATGCTTACTTGTAAATATATATGTTAATTTTTGCGTGTTCTTTTTTTTTCTCTCACTCTAACAATTTGTAATTTGTTCAATATAAAACATGAAAACTGAATAAAAAACATTCATAAAAAAAAAGAGTAGGAAGGCAGTGCAGGTATCCCTTGCGGTCATCTCCCTGCAAAATAGATATACCGTTTTGGATATTGTTGAGGGAGATGTCTCACCAGGAGAAGGCAGCAGCCTCCAGGTTCATGGCACCATGGCTGGCTCTGCTGCGCAGGAGGACAGGAAGAAGAATGGCAGGGCTATAGTGATAGGTTCTCAATCGTAAGTGGAATAGACAGGCGATGCTGTGGACGCAATCGAGACTCCAGAATGTTATGTCGCCTCCCCTACAAGGGTCAAGGATGTCTCGGCGCGGCTGCAGGATATTCTGGAGGGGGGGGGAAGAGGGAGGGGGGGTTGTTGTGAACAGCCAGCTGTCGTGGTGCATTTTGGCACCAACGACATAAGTAAAAAAAAAAAAAACCGGGATGAGGTCCTACAAACTGAATTCAGGGAGTTAGGAGTTAAACTAAAAAGCAGAACCTCAAAGATAGTAATCTCAGGTTTGCTACCAGTGCCACGAGCTAGTCAGAGTAGGAATGTCAGGATAGATCAAATGGATGTGTGGCTCGGGAGATGATGCAAGAGGGAGGGATTCAAATTCATGGGGTATTGGAATCGGTTCTGGGGGAGGTGGGACCAGTCCAAACAAGACGGTCTTCACCTGGGCAGGACTGGAACCGATGTCCTGGAGGGTGTTTGCTAGTGCTGTTGGGGAGGGTTTAAACTAATGTGGCAGGGGGATGAGAACCGATGCAGGAAGTCGGAGGGAAGTAAAACGGGGCAAGAAACAAAAAACAGTAAGGGGAAAAGTGTAAGGCAGAGAAGCCATAGTCAAAAATCAAAAAGGGCCACAGTACAAGGTACAGTGACTGAGGAGAGCTCGGTGAATAGGCCCAGTAATACCAAAAGGAATAAAACGGAAAGTAAAAACGTACACGGTAGGCTATTGCAGAAAATAAGGAAGTATGGAATTGAAGGTGATTTAGCGGTTTGGATCAGTAATTGGCTAGCTGAAAGAAGACAGAGGGTGGTGGTTGATGGCAAATGTTCATCCTGGAGTTCAGTTACTAGTGGTGTACCGCAAGGATCTGTTTTGGGGCCACTGCTGTTTGTCATTTTTATAAATGACCTGGAAGAGGGTGTAGAAGGATGGGTTAGTAAATTTGCAGATGACACGAAGGTCGGTGGAGTTGTGGATAGTGCTGAAGGATGTTATAGGATACAGAGGGACATAGATAAGCTGCAGAGCTGGGCTGAGAGGTGGCAGATGGAGTTTAATGCGGAAAAGTGTGAGGTGGTTCACTTTGGAAGGAGTAACAGGAATGCAGAGTACTGGGCTAATGGCAAGATTCTTGGTAGTGTAGATGAACAGAGAGATCTCGGCATCCAGGTACATAAATCCCTGAAAGTTGCCACCCAGGTTAATAGGGCTGTTAAGAAGGCATATGGTGTGCTAGCCTTTATAAGCAGGGGGATTGAGTTTCGGAACCACAAGGTCATGCTGCAGCTGTACATAACTCTGGTGCGGCCACACCTGGAGTACTGCGTGCAGTTCTGGTCACCACATTATAGGAAGGATGTGGAAGCTTTGGAAAGGGTTCAGAGGAGATTTACTAGGATGTTGCCTGGCATGGAGGGAAGGTCTTACGAGGAAAGGCTCAGGGAATTGAGGTTGTTTTCGTTAGAGAGGAGAAGGCTGAGAGGTGACTTAATAGAGACATATAAGATAGTCAGAGGGTTAGATAGGGTGGACAGTGAGAGTCTTTTTCCTCGGATGGTGATGACCAACACGAGGGGACATAGCTTTAAATTGAGGGGTGAGAGATATAGGACAGATGTCAGAGGCAGTTTCTTTACTCAGAGAGTAGTAGGGGTGTGGAACGCCCTGCCTGCAATAGTAGTAGACTCGCCAACTTTAAGGGTTTTTAAGTGGTCACTGGATAGACATATGGATGAAAATGGAATAGTGTAGGTCAGATAGGCTTCAGATGGTTTCACAGGTCGGCGCAACATCGAGGGCCGAAGGGCCCGTACTGCGCTGTAGTGTTCTATGTTCTATGTTCTATGTAAATGGAAAGCGACGCAGCAGGTTGTTACATGAGGATATGGGTTCAACGATAAGGAAAATTAGGAGAAATGTTCCAAGGAAAAATAACATGAGAGGTTACTGATAGAGGTGTAAAGATTCAAAACGGAGGTATAAAAGCCAACATAAAGGTACTTTACCTGAATGCTCGTAGTATTCGGAATAAGGTAAATGAGTTGATGGCGCAAATGATCGTGAATGACTATGATTCAGTGGCCATTACTGAAACACGGTTAAAGGATCGTCACGACTGGGAGTTAAATATCCACGGGTATCAAACTATTCTGAAGGACAGGGCGGATGGTAAGAGAGGTGGTGTAGCTCTGTTATTTAAGGATGACATCCGGGCAGTAGTGAGGGATGACATCGGTGCGTTGGAGGATAAGGTTGAATCCATTTGGGTGGAAATCAGGAATAGTAAGGTGAAAAAGTCATTGATAGGTGTAGTCTATAGGCCACCAAATAGTAACGTGACAGTGGGACGGGCAATAAACAAATACCTGAGATGCATGTAGAAATGGTACAGCAGTCATCATGGGGGATTTTAATCTACATGTCGATTGGTTTAACGAGATCATTCAAGGCAGCCTTGAGGAAAAGTTTATAGAATGTATCCGCGATAGTTTCCTGGAACAGTATGTAATGGAACCTACGAGGGAACAAGCTGTCCTAGATCTTATCCTGTGTAATGAGACAGGATTGATTAATGATCTCATAGTTAGGGATCCTCTTGGAAGGAGCGATCACAATATGGTGGAATTTAAAATACAGAAGGAAGGTGAGAAGGTCAGATCAAACACTAGTGTTTTGTGCTTAAAACAAAGGAGATTACAATGGGACGAGAGAAGAACATAGAACATAGAACATAGAACGATACAGCGCAGTACAGGCCCTTCGGCCCTCGATGTTGCACCGACATGGAAAAAAATCTAAAGGCCATCTAACCTACACTATGCCCTTATCATCCATATGCTTATCCAATAAATTTTTAAATGCCCTCAATGTTGGCGAGTTCACTACTGTTGCAGGTAGGGCATTCCACGGCCTCACCACTCTTTGCGTAAAAAACCCACCTCTGACCTCTGTCCTATATCTATTACCCCTCAATTTAAGGCTATGTCCCCTCGTGCTAGCCACCTCCATCCGCGGGAGAAGGCTCTCGCTGTCCACCCTATCTAACCCTCTGATCATTTTGTATGCCTCTATTAAGTCACCTCTTAACCTTCTTCTCTCTAACGAAAACAACCTCAAGTCCATCAGCCTTTCCTCATAAGATTTTCCCTCCATACCAGGCAACATCCTGGTAAATCTCCTCTGCACCCGTTCCAAAGCTTCCACGTCCTTCCTATAATGAGGCGACCAGAACTGTACGCAATACTCCAAATGCGGCCGTACTAGAGTTTTGTACAACTGCAACATGACCTCATGGCTCCGGAACTCAATCCCTCTACCAATAAAGGCCAACACACCATAGGCCTTCTTCACAACCCTATCAACCTGGGTGGCAACTTTCAGGGATCTATGTACATGGACACCGAGATCCCTCTGCTCATCCACACTACCAAGAATTTTACCATTAGCCAAATATTCCGCATTTCTGTTATTCTTTCCAAAGTGAATCACCTCACACTTCTCCACATTAAACTCCATTTGCCACCTCTCAGCCCAGCTCTGCAGCTTATCTATGTCCCTCTGTAACCTGCAACATCCTTCCGCACTGTCTACAACTCCACCGACTTTAGTGTCGTCTGCAAATTTACTCACCCATCCTTCTGCGCCCTCCTCTAGGTCATTTATAAAAATGACAAACAGCAACGGCCCCAGAACAGATCCTTGTGGTACGCCACTCGTAACTGAACTCCATTCTGAACATTTCCCATCAACTACCACTCTCTGTCTTCTTTCAACTAGCCAATTTCTGATCCACATCTCTAAATCACCCTCAATCCCCAGCCTCCGTATTTTCTGCAATAGACGACCGTGGGGAACCTTATCAAACGCTTTACTGAAATCCATATACACCACATCAACTGCTCTACCCTCGTCTACCTGTTCAGTCACCTTCTCAAAGAACTCGATAAGGTTTGTGAGGCAAGACCTACCCTTCACAAAACCATGCTGACTGTCCCTAATCATATTATTCCTATCTAGATGATTATAAATTGTATCTTTTATAATCCTCTCCAAGACTTTACCCACCACAGACGTTAGGCTCACCGGCCTATAGTTACCGGGGTTATCTCTACTCCCCTTCTTGAACAAAGGGACCACATTTGCTATCCTCCAGTCCTCTGGCACTATTCCTGTAGCCAATGATGACCTAAAAATCAAAGCCAAAGGCTCAGCAATCTCTTCCCTGGCTTCCCAGAGAATCCTAGGATAAATCCCATCTGGCCCCGGGGACTTATCTATTTTCACCTTGTCCAGAATTGCCAACACTTCTTCCCTACGCACCTCAATGCCATCTATTCTAATAGCCTGGGTCTCAGCATTCTCCTCCACAATATTATCTTTTTCTTGAGTGAATACTGACGAAAAGTATTCATTTAGTATCTCGCTTATCTCCTCAGCCTCCACACACAACTTCCCACCACTGTCCTTGACTGGCCCTACTCTTACCCTAGTCATTCTTTTATTCCTGACATACCTATAGAAAGCTTTTGGGTTTTCCTTGATCCTACCTGCCAAAGACTTCTCATGTCCCCTCCTTGCTCGTCTCAGCTCTCTCTTTAGATCCTTCCTCGCTTCCTTGTAACTATCAAGCGCCCCAACTGAAACTTCACGCCTCATCTTCACATAGGCCTCCTTCTTCCTCTTAACAAGAGATTCCACTTCTTTGGTAAACCACGGTTCCCTCGCTCGACCCCTTCCTCCCTGCCTGACTGGTACGTACTTATCAAGAACATGCAATAGCTGTTCCTTGAACAAGCTCCACATATCCAGTGTGCCCAACCCTTGCAGCCTACTTCTCCAACCAACACATCCTAAGTCATGTCTAATGGCATCATAATTGCCCTTCCCCCAGCTATAACTCTTGCCCTGCGGGGTATACTTATCCCTTTCCATCACTAATGTAAAGGTCACCGAATTGTGGTCACTGTTTCCAAAGTGCTCACCTACCTCCAGATCTAACACCTGGCCTGGTTCATTACCCAAAACCAAATCCAATGTGGCCTCGCCTCTTGTTGGCCTGTCAACATATTGTGTCAGGAAACCCTCCTGCACACATTGTACAAAGAATGACCCATCTAATGTACTCGAACTATATCTTTTCCAGTCAATATTTGGAAAGTTAAAGTCTCCCATAACAACTACCCTGTTACTTTCGCTCTTTTCCAGAATCATCTTCGCCATCCTTTCCTCTACATCCCTAGAACTATTAGGTGGCCTATAGAAAACTCCCAACAGGGTGACCTCTCCTTTCCTGTTTCTAACCTCAGCCCATACTACCTCAGAAGAAGAGTCCCCATCTAGCATCCTTTCCGCCACCGTAATACTGTCCTTGACTAGCAGCGCCACACCTCCCCCTCTTTTGCCCCCTTCTCTGAGCTTACTAAAACACCTAAACCCCGGAACCTGCAACAACCATTCCTGTCCCTGCTCTATCCATGTCTCTGAAATGGCCACAACATCGAAGTCCCAGGTACCAACCCATGCTGCCAGTTCCCCTACCTTATTTCGTATACTCCTGGCATTGAAGTAGACACACTTCAAACCACCTACCTGAACACTGGCACCCTCCTGCGAAGTCAAATCTGTGCTCCTGACCTCTATACTCTCAATCTCCCGTACCCCAAAACTACAATCCAGGTTCCCATGCCCCTGCTGAATTAGTTTAAACCCCCCCAAAGAGCACTAACAAATCTCCCCCCCAGGATATTGGTGCCCCTCAGGTTCAGATGTAGACCATCCTGTCTATAGAGGTCCCACCTTCCCCAGAAAGAGCCCCAGTTATCCAGAAATCTGAATCCCTCCCGCCTGCACCATCCCTGTAGCCACGTGTTTAATTGCTCTCTCTCCCTATTCCTCATCTCACTATCACGTGGCACGGGCAACAACCCAGAGATAACAACTCTGTTTGTTCTCGCTCTGAGCTTCCATCCTAGCTCCCTAAAGGCCTGCCTGACATCCTTGTCCCCTTTCCTACCTATGTCGTTAGTGCCAATGTGGACTACGACTTGGGGCTGCTCCCCCTCCCCCTTAAGGACCCGGAAAACACGATCCGAGACATCACGTACCCTTGCACCTGGGAGGCAACATACCAAACGTGAGTCTCTCTCGCTCCCACAAAATCTCATATCTGTGCCCCTGACTATTGAGTCCCCAATTACTAAAGTTCTACTCCTATCCCCCCTTCCCTTCTGAGCAACTGGGACAGACTCCGTGCCAGAGGCCCGTACCCCATGGCTTACCCCTGGTAAGTCGTCCCCCCCACAAGTATCCAAAACGGTATACTTGTTACTCAGGGGAACGACCGCAGGGGGTCCCTGCACTGACTGCTTCTTCCCAGTCCCTCTTACAGTTACCCATCTATCTCCAGTCTTTGGTGTAACTACTTCCCTGAAGCTCCTATCTATGACCCCCTCCGCCTCCCGAATGATCCGAAGTTCATCCAGCTCAAGCTCCAGGTCCCTAACACGGTTTTTGAGGAGCTGGAGTTGGGTGCACTTCCCACAGATGAAATCAGCAGGGACGCTGACGGCGTCCCTCACCTCAAACATTCTGCAGGAGGAGCATTGTACTGCCTTCCCTGACATCACCTCTAGATTTAAAAAAAAACAAGAAAAAGAAAAAGAAAGGAAGAGCTTACCTGATATTACTTCAAACCCTGCTCCCGCTGAAAGGTAAGCAAATTTAAAGGCACTCACTCACCTTCACGACAGGCCCCTGCTCCCGCTTCCCAACCACTGTGGGGTGGGGGGGTTGGTTAGAGGAGGAGGTAGGGTGGGAAACACTCACAAAGTGTTTCGGGTTTAACTGTCACTTGCCAACAGCCTCTCCACAAACCACCTTCAACTTAGGCTGACCGCACTGCACGTATGCAAATTTCCCCAGAACAGCTGATCAGTAGCTCTGCTCTGCTGCCCTCTGCTGGATGATTGCCTTCACTCAAACTCCTCGGGTCTTCTTCGCAGATTCACCTTCAACTTAGGCTGACCGCACTGCACGTATGCAAATTTCCCCAGAACAGCTGATCAGTAGCTCTGCTCTGCTGCCCTCTGCTGGATGATTGCCTTCACTCAAACTCCTCGGGTCTTCTTCGCAGATTCACCTTCAACTTAGGCTGACCGCACTGCACGTATGCAAATTTCCCCAGAACAGCTGATCAGTAGCTCTGCTCTGCTGCCCTCTGCTGGATGATTGCCTTCACTCAAACTCCTCGGGTCTTCTTCGCAGATTCACCTTCAACTTAGGCTGACCGCACTGCACGTATGCAAATTTCCCCAGAACAGCTGATCAGTAGCTCTGCTCTGCTGCCCTCTGCTGGATGATTGCCTTCACTCAAACTCCTCGGGTCTTCTTCGCAGATTCACCTTCAACTTAGGCTGACCGCACTGCACGTATGCAAATTTCCCCAGAACAGCTGATCAGTAGCTCTGCTCTGCTGCCCTCTGCTGGATGATTGCCTTCACTCAAACTCCTCGGGTCTTCTTCGCAGATTCACCTTCAACTTAGGCTGACCGCACTGCACGTATGCAAATTTCCCCAGAACAGCTGATCAGTAGCTCTGCTCTGCTGCCCTCTGCTGGATGATTGCCTTCACTCAAACTCCTCGGGTCTTCTTCGCAGATTCACCTTCAACTTAGGCTGACCGCACTGCACGTATGCAAATTTCCCCAGAACAGCTGATCAGTAGCTCTGCTCTGCTGCCCTCTGCTGCCCTCTGCTAGCTAAGGTAGACTGGGAGCAAAGACTTTATGGTAAAACAGTTGCGGAACAGTGGAGAACCTTCAAAGTGATTTTTTTTTCACAGTGCTCAGCAAAAGTTTATACCAACATAAAGGAAGGATGGTAGAAAAATGGAAAATCGACCGTGGATATCTAAGGAAATAAGGGAGAGTATCAAATTGAAGGAAAAAGCATACAAAGTGGCAAAGATTAGTGGGGGACTCGAGGATTGGGAAATCTTTAGGGGGCTAAAAAACCTATAAAGAAGAGTAAGATAGTTTGAGATTAAACTTGCTCAGAATATAAAAACAGATAGTAAAAGTTTTTACAAATATATAAAACAAAAAGAGTGGCTAAGATAAATATTGGTCTTTTAGAGGATGAGAAGGGAGATTTAATAACGGGAGATGAGGAAATGGCTGAGGAACTGAACAGGCTTTTTGGGTTGGTCTTCACACTAGAAGACACAAATAACATGCCAGTGACTGTTGGAAATGAGGCTATGACAGGTGAGGACCTTGAGACAATTGTTATCACTAATATGGGCAAGTTAATTGGGCTAAAGGCAGACAAGTGTCCTGGCCCTGATGGAATACATCCCACAGTACTAAAAGAGATGGCTAGGAAATTGCAAATGCACTAGTGAAAATTCGCTAGAATCCCGACGGATTGGAAATTAGCAAACGTGACACCACTGTTTAAAAAAGGAAGTAGGCAGAAAGCGGGTAATTATAGGCCAGTGAGCTTAACTTCGGTAGTAGGGAAGATGCTGGAATCTATCATCAAGGAATAAATAGCGAGGCATCTGGATGGAAATTATCCCATTGGACAGACGCAGCATGGGTTCATAAAGGGCAGGTCGTGCTGAACTAATTTCGTGGAATTTTTTGAGGACAGTACCAGAGCGGTAGACAACGGGGAGCCAATGGATGTGGTATATCTGGATTTCCATAAAGCTTTTGACAAGGTGCCACACAAAAGGTTGCTGCATACGATAAAGATGCATGGCATTAAGGGTAAAGTAGTAGCATGGATAGAGGATTTGTTAATTAATAGAAAGCAAAGAGTGGGGATTAATGGGTGTTTCTCTGGTTGGCAATCAGAAGCTAGTGGTGCCCCTCAGGGATCAGTGTTGGGCCCACAATTGTTCACAATTTACATAGATGATTTGGAGTTGGAGACCAAGTGCAATGTGTCCAAGTTTGCAGACGACACGGACATGAATGGCAAAGCAAAAAGTGCAGAGGATACTGGAAGTCTGCAGAGGGATTTAGATAGTTTAAGTGAATGGGCTATGGTCTGGTAGATGGAATAAAATTGTGTTGACAAATGTGAGGTTATTCATTTTTGTAGGAATAACCGCAAAAGAGATTATTATTTTAATGATGAAATGTTAAAACCTGCTGCTGTGCAGAGACACCTGGGTGTGCTAGTGCATGAGTTGCAAAAAGTTGGTTTACAGGCGATTAAGAAGGCGAATAGAATTTTGTCCTTCATTACTCGGGGATGGGGTTTAGGACTAGGGAGGTTATGCTGCAACTGTACAAGGTGTCAGTGAGGCCACACCTGGAGTATTGTGTTCAGTATTGGTCTCCTTACCTGAGAAAGGACGTACTGGTGCTGGAGGGTGTGCAGAGGAGATTCACTAGGTTAATCCCAGAGCTGAAGGGGTTGGATTATAAGGAGAGGTTGAGTAGACTGGGACTGTACTCATTGGAATTCATAAGGATGCGGGGGTTCTTATAGAAACACATAAAATTATGAAGGGAATAGATAGGATAGATGCGGGGAGGTTGTTTCCACTGGCGGGTGAAAGCAGAACTGGGGGGGCATAGCCTCAAAATAAGGGGAAGTAGATTTAGGACTGAGTTTAGGAGGAACTTCTTCACCCAAAGCGTTGAGATTCTATGGAATTCCCTGCCCAGTGAAGAGTTGAGGCTCCTTCATTAAATGTTTTCAAGATAAAGATAGATTTTTTTTGCAGAATAAAGTAATAAAGGGTTATGGTGTCCGGACAGGAAAGTGGAGCTGAGTTCACAAAGATCAGCCATGATCTCATTGATTGAATGACGGAGCAGTCTTGAAGGGCCAGCTGGCCTACTCCTGCTCCTAGTTCATATGTTCTTATGTTAAATGGTGGATCCGGCAGAAGTTACTCGTAGGGAAAGGGAACTAACATTTCATTGAAGCTTTAAAAATTTAGAATAGAATGTAATTGCTCGATCTGTGTGCCTTTGCTTGTGCTAGCTTCACATTGGAAATTAATTATATCAGATTTGTAGTGGTGGCCACGAGTTGAGCAGTCGCACCTATGGCGGCTTTCGTATGAAATTCTTGAATACAACCTCTTCACCCCATCAAATGGGCACCAAAAATATCCACAAACCCCCCTAGCCTAATTCCTGCAAATCCCATCGACGTGAAATGGTAATAAAAAAATGGAAAATAGCCAACTGACCAGCAGAAAAGCCAACCTCAGCCTCGGAATCAGCAGCCACATGAGGTGGCATGGAATCGGGAAGGACCGATTCCACAGAGTTCTCATCACCTCCGATCTCCAAAGACACAGGGAGGAGCTGATGAAAGATTTCCTGGCAGCCGTCAAGACAGCAGTGGAGGCGGCAAAGGCCCGCATGAGGGAGGCTATAGCCAAAATGGGGCGGAGGCTAGAGGACCAAGAGTCTATGACGAGTAATCTCGAGAAGGCTGCCACGAACCAAGGGGACCGGATCGCGCCACTCAAAGCCAAGGTGTTGAGCCTGATCAAGAACCAGAAGGGCTTAAAAGAAAAAAATAGGTGGCCCAGAGAACAGATCTCAACGCCAAAACCTAAAAATCATGGAGCTGCCAGAAGTTATGGAGGGGAGGAACCCCAAAGAATACTTATAGGCGATGCTCGGGAAATTGGTCGGAGAGGAGGACTTCGCCAAGCACCTGGAGTTGGACCGTGGCCAGGTCACTTTGGAAGTGGCCCAGAGCCAGGGAACCTCCACGGGCGATAATTGTAAAATTCCATAAGTATCAGGACACAAAGTTGATCCTGAGGTGGGCGAAAGGCACGAGAGGGTGCAAGTGGGAAGAAAATTCCATCCATTTATATCAAGACATTGGGGCAGACCTGGCCAAGCGCCGGGCCTAATTTAATAACGCCAAATCCGCCCTGTACAAAAATTGGATGCACTTTGGCATGCTTTACTCTGCCATGTTATTGGTCACACACCAGGGGAAAGAGTATTATTTTGATGCCCTGGAGGAAGCCATCAAATTTGTCCAGAACAATGGCCGGCAATGATAGCGCACAAGGGCTAGAAAGTGAGTTGCGAGAGCTGAGAGGGGCAGGAACAAATGCAGGCAGAGATGTGCCGATTAGTGTGGGGGGAGGTGGAAGAGGATGAGGAAAAGACAGGGGTTAATTAGGGGAGCCTGACCAAGAGTGGAGCCGCTACACTGGGGAGTAAACTGGTGTATGGGAGTACAGTGCAGGGTGATGCTGCGGTGAACCTCCCGGAGGGAGGGTGCGCCTGGCAGGAGGGAGAGGAAAGATAGTAATTCAGGGGAAACAAAGGACAAAAGAAGGGGGCGCTAGGATTGCAGGATGGGAGGAGGGGGAAACAAAAGGATAAGAAGTGGTGGTGGGGGTGGGGGGGAAAGAAGAAGAGAAGGGTAGAGTGCCGGTTGCAACAGACAACACGTGGAAAAGTCGAAAACGAAGAAGCAGTTGACGGCCATTTTGAGCAGCCTGTGAGCAAGGTCAGGCCCAATCGTACAGGGCTGGGCCCACAATGAAATGAAAATCGCTTATTGTCACGAGTAGGCTTCAATGAAGTTACTGTGAAAAGCCCCTAGTCGCCACATTCCGGCGCCTGTCCGGGGAGGCTGGTATGGGAATCGAACCGTGCTGCTGGCCTGCTTGGTCTGCTTTAAAAGCCAGTGATTTAGCCGAGTGAGCTAAACCAGCAAGGTGAGCATGGTTAACCCCAAGGGAGGAAGGTTGGGTGTGGAATGAAGGAAACGAGGAAGGGGGAGTGGGGAGGAGGCAGTCGTCGAGTCGAACACAAGGGGCCTCAACGAGCCCGTGAATAGTTTGAATCCTCACCCATCTTAAGAGTCAGAGCCTTCCTATAGGAAACACACCTGAGAGAGAGGGATAGACAGTGGGTAAGGAAGGGCTGGGTAGGACAAATGTTTCACTTATGTTTTGACACTAGGACAAGGGAGGTGGCCATCTTAATTAACAAGACAGTCTCATTTATGGCGACAAACACAGGGACGGATCTCGGGGGGATGGGATGGTTCATAATCCCTGTGGTCCTCCTCCCACAGTCCAAAGATGTGCGGGTTAGGTGGATTGGCCATGCTAAATTGCCCATAGTGTCCTAAAAAGTAAGGTTAAGGGGGGGGGGGGGGGGGGGGGGGGGGGGGGGGTTGTTGGGGGTATAGGGTGGATACGTGGGTTTGAGTAGGGTGAACATGGCTCGGCACAACATCGAGGGCCGAAGGGCCTGTTCTGTGCTGTACTGTTCTATGTTCTATGTTCTATAATGGTCAGCGGGACCCTGGAGGGGCCCCCGGTAGTTTTGTTGAACAAATCTGCCCTGATCTGGGACGGCGCAGGGTTTGGCAAGTAAACAATGGCTGAAATCCCAGATGTGGACATCCACCAAGTAAACATAAGGGGTGACCTTACCTGTGCTGGGGTTGGATCTGTCCCATGTTAGGTCCTGTACACAGATAGACTTTTTTGTGGTGGGGAAGAGGGTGCTTCATGGCGTACTACATTGTGTGGTTGGAGAAGGGACAAGCTTAAGTAGGGTACTCTTTCCAAGGGCCAGTGCAGACCTGATGGGCCAAATTGCCTCCTGCACTGTAGATTCTATGACCAATGGGCCCAACACATGAGGCTGGATGTAGCGCTCCTCGTTGATTAGTAATTCTGGACTAAAATATCCCAAGCCATCAACGATTATGTATCCTGCAACCAGAATGGGGAGGTCTCGCCCTTCTCTTTCTGGAGGCACTGAAGGCGGTGAACAGGGAGGAAATCATAGCTAAAAGGGTCCTCAGGGACAGGAGGGAAAGGGAAGCCAAGCAGCCGCTGACCAACATCATAATGAAAGTGGACTGGCAGTACTCCACAGCCCCAACTGGCAGGAAGGAAAAAGTTGCAGGTGGAATTTGACCTGCTCTCCACATGGAAGGCAGTCTACCAGCTCTGCCAGGCACATGGAGACAAAGCCAGTTGCATGCTGGCACACCAGTTGAGAAAACAGGTGGCTACGAAAGGGATAGCTCAAGTTAAGGATAGGATAGCACCGTATCCAAATGAGGTCAGTAAGGTCTTTATGAACTTTTACCGAGGGCTATACACCTCTAGCCCCCGGAGGGGTCTCGGGGTTGGATCAGTTCCTCGTCAGACTGGATATGCCGGTGGTGGGGGAGGACAGGAAGCGGGCGCTGGAAGCACCTCTAGGGCTGCGCGAAAACATGGTGTGCATCAACTCCATGCAATCTTGGGAACTGCCGGGACCAGACGGATTCCCGGTAGACTTACAAAAAACTCTCAGCACTTCTGGCCCCGCACTTGTGGGAGTTATTCAACGACTCACTGTCAGAAGGAGCCCTGCCGCCCATCCTGGCACAGGCCTCGATCTCTGTCCAAATTTGAAATAAGAGACTCCGAGGAGAGATTCCATGGGACAAATTCACAAGCTTCTTCACAGACCTGTTTGCAAACAGCAGCCAACTGGGGGTGGGGTGGGGAGCTAGCTGGGGTAAGGAGGAGGGACAGAAAAAGTGGGACAGGGAAAGCTATTCCTAAGGACGGAGCTCGTGAGGAACAGGGAAAGAATGGGGAGGAGAGCCACTCACTGGAGGGATCAAAGGCCTCCTCCACACGGGGAGAAACTGGGGTAACAAGCGGTCCGCTCGGATCCCAAATTTGTGAGGGGGGGGGGGTGGGGTCACTCTCTCACTCTCTCTCTGAGCCCCAGCTGCACCCCGACAAACCATGGTAAATACCGAACACTAATGTCTAGATGTAAATATTGAGTAGCTCGGTCATGGTTACGATGACAGCGAGGGGCTCAAATCTTGTTCCTATTGTTAGTTATTATTACTGTTGTTGTATTGCCTGTTACATGCAAAACTCCGTTTCCTCTTCTGTTTTTCTGGTGGCAGAAACTATACCAGAAACTATAACAATAACTGCCACCAATAAAAATATTTTTCAAAATAAATAAATAAATAATATCTATTTCACTGCCCCTTGCCCAAACTCTTCAAGTATTTAATTTTATTAAGTCTCATTGACACTTTGGATCATCTGTTTATGCACTGACTAACCCATGGAAATGATTTGAAATTATTGTTCTGTGCAGCTATTACATTCACCTTTGAGAAGCTTCCACTTTGAAGTTTTCTTTTTTCAATGTTTGAACACTTGGCTACCAAATCTGACATCGTGGGCGGTATTCTTCGGCCGCACTCGCCCGCCAACTGGAAATTCCTGTCCAAAGTCAACGGACCGTTACATGGTCTGGCTCCCGTTGTGGCGATCTTGCGGCAAGTGTGGCTGAGGAATCTAGCCCCAGAACTATATAAATAAAAGCAAATTACTGCGGATGCTGGAATCTGAAACGAAAGGGATTTGTTCCATAACTATATTGTGTTGATTCCAAGTTAAAAGACTTTGTCGAATTTTCCATGGCCTGAATATTTTAGGGACTACATATTGTTTAGTTGCAAACTGTTTCTTTTTTACAAACAGTACTTCCTTCAGAGGCTGAGGAGATTTGAGAGTCTTGGCATGTGAGGATGGCTGTAATTGGTCAATAATCACATTGATCTGATCTGAATTTGTAAGTCTAAACTGAGATGGAAGAGGAATGGAAATTTCTTACTGGAACTGTGATTTAGAGGTTGTGTTTGAAATAGGAGTGGCACGGTGGCACAGCGATTAGCATTGCCACCTCACTGCGTCAGAACCCAGGTTTGATTCCGGCTTTGGGTGATAGTCTGTGTGGAGTCTGCACGATCACCCGTGTCTATGTGAATTTCCTCCCATAGTCCAAAGGTTAGGTGGATTGACCATGCTAAATTGCCATTTAGTGTCCATAAGGTTAGGTGGAGTTACGAGGTCGGGCAGGGGTGTGGGCCTAGGTAGAGTGCTCTTTCGTAGGATTGATGCAGATTCAATGGGCCAAATGGCCTCCTTCTGCACGATCACCAGGCCACGCAAACCAAATTGGGTCATTTGGAGATTCTTTTGGCATAAATACTGCAGACACTGGAAATCTGAAATAAAAACAGAAAATGCTGGAAGTACTCAGCAGAGCAGGCAGAGTTAGAACAGTTAGAACAGTACAGCACAGAACAGGCCCTTCGGCCCTCGATGTTGTGCCGAGCAATAATCACCCTACTCAAACCCACGTATCCACCCTATACCCGTAACCCAACAACCCCCCCCCCCCCCCCCCCAACCTTACTTTTTACGACACTACGGGCAATTTAGCATGGCCAATCCACCTAACCCGCACATCTTTGGACTGTGGGAGGAAACCGGAGCACCCGGAGGAAACCTATGCACACACGGGGAGGACGTGCAGACTCCACACAGACAGTGACCCAGCCGGGAATCGAACCTGGGACCCTGGAGCTGTGAAGCATTTATGCTAACCACCATGCTACCGTGCTGCCCCTTAAAGGGAGGAAAATAGAAACGTAATAGGTTTTGAGCAAATGAAGAGAGGGGGTAAGAAGAATAAGGTCTATGATAGGGTGGAAAGCAGGAGAGATTAAATTACAGTTTTATGGTACAAAAGTGTAGTAAAGAAACAAAAGATGTGTCAAAATTAGATGTGAATGTTTAATACACAGGCGAGTCAGAGTTGGCGTTAGCATAGATGGAGAATTGATTAATAGACATGAAGCAGATAGGGATAAATGGGGAATTTGCAATATTGGTAGGCTGTGACTAGTGGAATGTTGCAAGGATCAGTATTGGGCCTCAGCTATTTACAATCTATACTTTAATGACTTGGATTAAGAAACTGAATAATGTATCCAAGATTGCTGATTGTGCAAGGCAAGGTGGGAATGTAAACTATGAGGAAGATTTAAAATGACTGTAAAACGGGTTAAGTAAGTGGGTGACAAAGCAGCAGAAAGAATATAATATGGAGAAGTCTGAGGTGATTTAGTTTAATTGGAAGAATAGAAAATCACAATATTGTTTCTAAAGATATGCAACTTTTAAATGTTGATGTTCAAAGAGATTTGGGTAAACCTGTACAAGGAACATTAAAAGTTAGCATGCAGGCACTGAAAGCAAGTAACATGTTGCCATTTATTGTAAGCTAATTGGAGGATAAAAGTAAGGAAATGTTATTATATTTGTTGTGTAGGGCTTTGGTGTGACTACACATGGAGTATTTACCACAGTTTTTGTTTCTGTATCTGAGGAAGGACATAATTGCCTCGGAGGTGGGAGAGCGAAGGTTCACTAGATTGGTTCCTTGGTTGAGGGCATAGCCCTATGATAAGTTGACAAACCTGGGCCTGTACTCTGGAGTGTAGAAGAATGAAAGGGTGATCTTATTGATACATATACTGAATGAGCTTGATATAGTAGAAGAAGTTTGTTTCTCCTGGTTGGGGAATTAGAACATGGTACAGTCTCGGGGCAATGAACTGCTCATTTAGAACTGAGGTGATAAGGGACTTCTTCCCTCTTGTGAATCTATGGAATTCTTGACACCAGAATACTATAGTGCTCCATTGTCGAGTATATTCCAGATTGTGATAGACAGATTTTTGATCTCTTGAAATCCAGGGATATGGGGAGTGGACAAAAAGATGAGATTGAGGCAGAAGATCAGCCACAATCACACTTCATGGCAGAACAGGTCAAAAGGCCTACGGTGTACTCCTATTGCTATTTCTTACATTCATAGAACATAGAACGATACAGCGCAGTACAGGCCCTTCGGCCCACGATGTTGCACCGACATGGGAAGTCAAAAACTAAAGGCCATCTAACCTACACTATGCCATTATCATCCATATGCTTATCCAATAAACTTTTAAATGCCCTCAATGTTGGCGAGTTCACTACTGTTGCAGGTAGGGCATTCCACGGCCTCACCACTCTTTGCGTAAAAAACCTACCTCTGACGTCTGTCCTATATCTATTACCCCTCAATTTAAGGCTATGTCCCCTCATGCTAGCCACCTCCATCCGCGGGAGAAGACTCTCACTGTCCACCCTATCTAACCCTCTGATCATTTTGTATGCCTCTATTAAGTCACCTCTTAACCTTCTTCTCTCTAACGAAAACAACCTCAAGTCCATCAGCCTTTCCTCATAAGATTTTCCCTCCATACCAGGCAACATCCTGGTAAATCTCCTCTGCACCCGTTCCAAAGCTTCCACGTCCTTCCTATAATGAGGCGACCAGAACTGTACGCAATACTCCAAATGCGGCCGTACCAGAGTTTTGTACAGCTGCAAAAGACCTCATGGCTCCGGAACTCAATCCCTCTACCAATAAAGGCCAACACACCATAGGCCTTCTTCACAACCCTATCAACCTGGGTGGCAACTTTCAGGGATCTATGTACATGGACACCGAGATCCCTCTGCTCATCCACACTGCTAAGAATTTTACCATTAGCCAAATATTCCGCATTCCTGTTATTCTTTCCAAAGTGAATCACCTCACACTTCTCTACATTAAACTCCATTTGCCACCTCTCAGCCCAGCTCTGCAGCTTATCTATGTCCCTCTGTAACCTGCAACATCCTTCCACACTGTCTACAACTCCACCGACTTTAGTGTCGTCTGCAAATTTACTCACCCAACCTTCTGTGCCCTCCTCTAGGTCATTTATAAAAATGACAAACAGCAAAGGCCCCAGAACAGATCCTTGTGGTACGCCACTCGTAACTGAACTCCATTCTGAACATTTGCCATCAACCACCACCCTCTGTCTTCTTTCAACTAGCCAATTTCTGATCCACATCTCTAAATCACCCTCAATCTCCAGCCTCCGTATTTTCTGCGGGGACCTTATCAAACGCTTTACTGAAATCCATATACACCACATCAACTGCTCTACCCTCGTCTACCTGTTCAGTCACCTTCTCAAAGAACTCGATAAGGTTTGTGAGGCATGACCTACCCTTCACAAAACCATGCTGACTATCCCTAATCATATTATTCCTATCTAGATGATTATAAATCGTATCTCTTATAATCCTCTCCAAGACTTTACCCACAACAGACGTGAGGCTCACCGGCCTATAGTTACCGGGGTTATCTCTACTCCCCTTCTTGAACAAAGGGACCACATTTGCTATCCTCCAGTCCTCTGGCACTATTCCTGTAGCCAATGATGACATAAAAATCAAAGCCAAAGGCTCAGCAATCTCTTCCCTGGCTTCCCAGAGAATCCTAGGATAAATCCCATCAGGCCCCGGGGACTTATCTATTTTCACCTTGTCCAGAATTGCCAACACTTCTTCTCTACGCACCTCAATGCCATCTATTCTAATAGCCTGGGTCTCAGCATTATCCTCCACAACATTATCTTTTTCCTGAGTGAATACTGACGAAAAGTATTCATTTAGTATCTCGCTTATCTCCTCAGCATCCACACACAACTTCCCACCACTGTCCTTGACTGGCCCTACTCTTACCCTAGTCATTCTTTTATTCCTGACATACCTATAGAAAGCTTTTGGGTTTTCCTTGATCCTACCTGCCAAAGACTTCTCATGTCCCCTCCTTGCTCGTCTTAGCTCTCTCTTTAGATCCTTCCTCGCTTCCTTGTAACTATCAAGCGCCCCAACTGAAACTTCACACCTCATCTTCACATAGGCCTCCTTCTTCCTCTTAACAAGAGATTCCACTTCTTTGGTAAACCATGGTTCCCTCGCTCGACCCCTTCCTCCCTGCCTGACTGGTACGTACTTATCAAGAACATGCAATAGCTGTTCCTTGAACAAGCTCCACATATCCAGTGTGCCCAACCCTTGCAGCCTACTTCTCCAACCTACACATCCTAAGTCATGTCTAATGGCATCATAATTGCCCTTCCCCCAGCTATAACTCTTGCCCTGCGGGGTATACTTATCCTAGGTGTGGAGGACAGGCCTTGGGCCATATCCATAGAGGGTCTTCAGAGATTGATTATCTTACCTCAACTTTAGTGAAGAACAATGCATTAGACTTATTTGCTTCACAAAAGAGGTCATGAGTGAGATCTACCGGGGCGGCATGGTGGCGCAGTGGTTAGCATTGCTGCCAACGGCGCTGAGGACCCGGGTTCGAATCCCGGTCCTGGGTCACTGTCTGTGAGGAGTTTGCACATTCTCCCTGTGTCTGCGTGGGTTTCACCCCCACAACCCAAAGATGTGCAGGTTAGGTGGATTGGCCACGTTAAATTGCCCCTTAATTGGAAAAAATGAATTGGATATTCTAAATTTAAAAAAAAATGAGTAAGATCTACCAACTGCAGCAGCCACAATTGCAGTCCTGAAATTGTGTAGGATAGCATTATCTGTGACTGTCAAAGTGACGGAGGCTTTTAATATTAATGTATCTGGCTCCTTTGGCATTCTGCTGGAGGTACTAACTACATCCTGTGATTTGCAGTATGCTACTGAGGCTGACTATACCAAGACCAAAAGAAGCATGTTCATCGTATTCCTGTTTGTCAGACAGGTAGAAGGAGGTGTTCCCCTTGGCAAAGGGAGGCAGCTATTGACTGCATTATATATTAATAATCGCTTATTGTCACAAGTAGGCTTCAATGAAGTTACTGTGAAGTCCCTAGTCGCCACATTTCGGCGCCTGTTCGGGGGGAGGCTGGTACGGGAATTGAACCCGCGCTGCTGGTCTTGTTCTGCATTACAGGCCAGCTGTTTAGCCCATTGTGCTAAACCAGCCCCTTGTATTGCAAGCTGCTCATTGGTAGGATACTGTTAAATTGAATGTATTGTTTTTGCGCAAGTAAAATGAAACTCCTATTTTGTAAACAGTGTCTGGGCAGGGTTGTCTTTGCAATTGACACATTTAGGAGTCAGTGCTGTGAGCCAAGAAGCAGGCTAGTCACAGATGAGGTGTTGAAGAAGCACAGCAAGAGAAAGAGAGGCAGCAAACTCAGGAACAGCTCAGTTAGCGATGAAGTGCGGAAGGCAAAAAAACAGATTGTGCAAATTATCTTTTCCTTCGCTGAACTGAAGACCATTCCCAAGTCCTGGTCACTTGCGCTGTACGTTCTGGTAGTCACTGGCTAGATTTGACCAGTTGATTTAGGGTTGTTGAGGGGTCTCAGTAGAGTTTAGGATTAAGGTGAAAACTGATGCTTTTTGGTTTCCAGTCTTTGAGGGACGAAGTGCTTACTGTTAATGTACAGAAGTATAAGGTTGTTCTTTGTAGTGTTCCATTATCTTCTACTTTAAATACTTTTATTGTTGTTTAATGAAAGAGAGGTTTGAGTTCTCACTGTTTCCGCAGACATTTCTCTTGTATCCAAAAGAATATACACCACGGGAAACCAGTGTTTTGGATTGGAACAGTCTCGCACATAACATCAGCGGGGTTTCTTAACATGTAAACGTTGGCATTTTTCTGAGATGAATGGGATTCCAGTCCCTCGGTAGGCAGCTGATATGCAACTACAGGTGAATGCCTGTTATCCTGGATGCTGTCACAGGAACATTATAGAGTGCTGGTGGCATTCTCGAGCGTGGGTGGTTTGGGGGGGGGAGGAAGTGGATGAGGCGGAAGATTGGGTACAGTGATTGGGTACAGCCTATGCTGGCTCTTCATGACATATAGCCTCATTTGCTTTGAAATTTCTGAAACCTTCAGAGATCCATTAAGTGTTTTACTTGTACTGTAAAGCACAGCTGGATGTTTCTGCTTTGAATACCAGCAATCAAAATATGCAAGCATGTTTATATGTAGCTCTTTGTTTGGTAGTGCAAAAGCTAATGATAGAAAAATACAGGGCCCTCGCACAGATGCAATTTCTAACATTTGAAATATTGTCTCAGCATAAATAGTGAAATGAAATGAAAATGAAAATTGCTTATTGTCACGAGTAGACTTGAATGAAGTTACTGTGAAAAGCCCCTAGTCGCCACATTCTGGCGCCTGTTTGGGGAGGCTGTTACGGGAATCAAACCGTGCTGCTGGCCTGCTTGGTCTGCTTTCAAAGCCAGCGATTTAGCCCAGTGTGCTAAACAGCCCCTGGCACATGACTGTCAGTGGACAATTGCAACTCCTAAGTACCAAAAAGGAGTTGAAATCTCTTTAGATTTTTTTCTAGTTTACAGTAAGAACTCCTATTTAACACTGAGCATTGATAACTTGAGTTGCAAAGTAACTTTATGGATTAGTGTGAATGAAATTTTGTGCCACTGAATTGTCACATTTTTATGTTACATAGTATTGAAATACCAATCCGCCACTTACATAGGCAGAAAGAGTGATTCGAGCTTGCAGGCAGATTTTGGTATTTGAGAACTCGAGCAAGCAGGACCTCAAAGATTGTGTTCTCCAGATTATTCCTGGTATCATGTTTTGGTAAATTTAGAAATAGGAGGTTACAGCAGATGAACGTGCGGCTGGAGAGATGGAGTAGGATTTCTCTGACATTGGAATTGCAACTGCGAGAGGTAAGATCTGTACAAGCTGGACGGGATGCATCTCAACAAAACCACAAGAAATAGGAACAGGAGTAAACCATACAACCTGTTGTGCATATTGCATGATTCTATATGATGATGACTGATCTCGGACTTCAACGCCATATGCTAGATAGAAATGTATGAAATTTTAGAAGCAGGAAAGATCTAATTTGGTCAACACTTACGCGCGATGTAATGGCCACTTTACGCCCGGCGGGGATCCGAGCGAGCTGGTTAGATCCGGGGGGGGGGGGGGGGGGTTCAAAATTGGGATCCACGCCAGGTGACGATTAGTTTCTGATCTAACCGGCCGGTTCCTGTTGGCGGGATTGGGATCCCGCTTAAATGTGGCGAGAAACCAATAATCACCAATTAAGGCCAATCTCGTTAACGGGACGGACTCTGCATCACCTGTGTTCTGACCGGCTCCCCAGTGAGCGGTCACGCAGTGCCCTTTAGCGCATATTTAAAAATGTGAAGTTAGTGCAATGGCTGCTGTGGGGATCGGAGAAGGTGGGTAGTCGCCTTTGAAACCAGGCGCTCATCCTGGGGGCACTGGAGCTGCTTCCACCCTTGGGCGGGGGGGGGAAACGGCCCTGGACTGGGCCTGCGGGTCTAACATACCACCCGCTCCGATGGTGTATACCCATACCAGGGACAACTCTGGCTGCCCGCCTGTCCGGCCCACCGAACGTCCCCAAAACAGAGCCCTGTTAGAATAATATGGTGAAGCAAAAACAGAAAATACTGGACAATCGAAGCAGGTCTGACAGCATCTGTGCAGAGAGAAGGAAGCTAACGTTTTTAGTCTGGATGACTCTTTGTAAGAACATTAATGTTGATATTTTTAAATAGGCATTTTCTCTGACAGCCATAATTGCTGATCAGACTTTTTATATCATTATTGAAAATACCATTGAATTCCTTATCTAAACAGGTTCTGGTGGCTCTCTAGGTATTGGTTACATCCAAGAGCTTTGCATAGGCAATCCTGGACGAGATATAGATTATTTTAATATATTTCACTGTTCTTTCCTGATAACTTCATACCTGTTTGTTAATACCTGTGTCAAATAGTTGTCTAATCCCTAACTTCGAAGCATGGTGCTGGACTTTATGTCCAGTGAGTAGGTGTTGTGGCGCATCTTCCACTTCTACTCCATCTCGCAGTGATTTGACGTCCATTGGAATATTAATTACCTTGCGGTGAGACTTGTGCCCCATCTGGGGAGTAAGTTTCCATCTGCTTGAGTTGCTGGCCAATCTGATGGCTGGCAGCTCTCTGGCTCCAGCAACATCACAGAGTGATAGCCACTGCTAACAAAGGCCACGCTGGAGCTCGATGCAAAGTAAAGGGGAGAGGGGGAGGGGCTGAATTGCTGCGGTGGAGTGGAGGTTGGGAAGGTCTCCGATCTTCTGCACTGTAAATTCTATGATCGAAATCGGGGCCCATAACAGAAACAGCCTCTCCTTTCCTCTGAAGCTCGAGCTGTTACTCATTTCTGACCTTGGCCTGTTGCCCACAAAATAGCGATGGAGGTTTAACCCCCCCCCCCACCGGTGCGTGTAACATGGTGGTGGGGGCAGCAGCACATGGATACGCATCCATAGCATTTTATGGACTCCCAGGCTTGCAAACCTGTCCTCAAGGAAGCATCAAGTTCTGCTTATAGAGCACAGGAGGTGGGTATTCAGCTCATTGTGCCTGTGTTGGTTCTTTGGAAGAACTAGCCCGTTTCTAATTCCCTATAGCCCTGCACATCTTTCCTTTTAAACTATTTATCCAAATAACCTTTGAAATTTGCATTATGTTTCCTGATACTTTCTATCTTTGCTCTGTGCGAATTAACCAACGTTGGTACTGCTGTGTCCTTTCCTTTCTAGGATGCAGCATTGGATGTAATTCTAAAGACCAAGGAAGAGAAGGATGCAGAACTAGATAAAAAGATAGAAGCTTTGCGGAAAAAAAATGAAGCACTTAGGAAAAGATATCAGGTATATATTAAAGTTAATTTTGCTTTATTCTGCTCCTTTAGTTTTCTTTTTCTGTGTATGTGCGTCCCTCATTCCCTCCTCCAAACTGCATCCTGAGTTCCTCTCTTTTGGTTTGACAGCAGTTTTGATTATTACTACCGTATTGTGAACTGTTTTATTCAGCTGTTCTTCAGTTGAATTATAAGAGTGCTTAATCAGATTTAGTAAAAAGGGAATAGACCTAACAGTTAACATTAGTAAAATCACAGGCTAGTAAAATGCTCCACCTCGAGGTCCTAACATCAGCAGAACTTGCCAGCAAGTTTGTTTACTTGTTAGATGAACACAGTTTCTAACTAGATTACAGTCAAGCTTGTGGGTGAAGGTTGAATAATTAACTTACATAGGCAAGATTGAAAATTAAATGATGTTCTGTGCACTGACTAACTAGATAAGTAATGTGTATCTGTGACTTGGGGCAGAGCGTTGTATTAGAATGCTCTTCCTGTGATTGCTGTATTAGAGGAGCATACTCCTTCAGAAGTTTCTCTGGGGTAATTCTCTCTATACTTGAATCATGAAGAAACAATTGTAACCTGTCCCTGGGTCCCCCTGTGTTTAGTTGGAAGACGTCCACCACAAAATTTACATTTTAAAAACTGAAGTGTACAACAGAAAAGTAAGCAGCAGATTGCTATTATTCAACTTTTTAAGTATGAATCGTATGGTAGTCTGAACTATGTTATATCTGATTTTGCAGCAGCCATATTTGATATTTTAAAACACGAAAATATAACATGCAGCTCAAAACATACAACCAGATTTATTTAAGATACTATGATACAGGTGTATTAAAATTAACTTGTATTGTTTTAAGGAGGTGAAAATGCAATTTAGACTTCTGTCCTATTGTTTACCTTTGAAACTACATTCACTTATCCCAAGTTCTACCCTTGCCAGTAGCAATGATGGGCCAGTGGTTAGCACTGCTGTCTCACTGTGCCACGGACCCGGGTTCAATTACGGCCTGAGTGACTATGTGGAGTTTTCACTTTCTTCCTGTATCTACGTGAGTTTCCTCTGGGTGCTGCAGTTTCTTCTCACAGCCCCAAGATGTGCAGTTTAACGTAGAAACGTAGAAAATAGAAGCAGGAGGAGGCCATTCGGCCCTTTGAGCCTGCTCCGCCAGTCATTATGATCAAGTTCAATACCCTGATCCCCCATATCCCTTTAGCCCCAAGAGCTATATCTAATTCCTCCTTGAAATTACACAATGTTTTGGCCTCAACTACTTTCTGTGGTAGCGAATTCCACAGATTCACCACTCTGGGTGAAGAAATTTCTCCTCACCTCAGTCCTAAAATGTTTACCCCTTATCCTCAAACTATGATCCCTAGTTCTGGACTAACCCACCATCGGGAACGTTCTCTCTGAATCTACCCTGTCTAATCCTGTTAGTATTTTCTATGAGAACCCTCTCACTCTTCTAAACTCCAGTGAATATAATGCTAACCGATTTAGTCTCTCTTCATATGACAGTTGCACCATCCCAGGAATCAGCCTGGTAAACATTCACTGCACTCCCTCCATAGCAAGAACATCCTTCAGATAAGGACACCAAAACACAATATTCCAGGTGGCCGTACCAATACCCTATACAATTGCAGTAAAACATCTCTGTTCCTATACTCAAATCCTCTCACTATGAAAGTTAACATTTGCCTTCTTTACTGCCTGCTCTACCTGCATGCTTACATTCAGCGACTGATGCACGAGAACACGAAGGTCTCGCTGAGTATCCACCTCTCTCGATTTACACCCAATCAAATAATAATCTGCCTTTTAAAAAAATATATTTTTAGTAAGGTATTTGAAGTTTTAATAATAATAACAGTGACATAAACATGGTATTAAAAAAACATTTCCACTCCCATCCCAATCACCACACATCCCAACCATAAAGCAACAATTCCCCCCCCCCCCCCCCCCCGGAAAAGTCGATGAACGGCTGCCACCTCCGGGAGAACCCTAGCGTAGACCCTCTTAAGGCGAACTTTATCTTCTCGAGACTGATAAACCCAGCCATGTCACTAACCCAGGTCTTTACACTCGGGGGCTTCGAGTCCCTCCACGTTAACGAGATCCGTCTCCGGGCTACCAGGGAGGCAAAGGCCAAGACGCCGGCCTCTTTCGCCCCCTGAACACCCGACTCTTCCGACACTCCATAGATTGCTACCTCCGGACTTGGCACCACCCGTGTTTTGAGTACCCTGCCAAAACCCTGTAAGCTTCAGGCGTACCCAAAACATGTGGACATGATTTTCTGGGCTTTCCGCGCACCTCGTAAACCTGTCCTCTACCCCGAAAAACTTGCTCATCCTAGCCACTGTCATGTGTGCCCGGTGGACTACCTTAAATTGTATCAGGCTAAGCCTGGCACATGATGAGGATGTATTAACCCTGCTTAGGGCATCCGCCCACAGACATGCCTTTATCTCTCCTACTACGTCCTGCCACTTGCCCTTAAGCTCCTCCACTGGAGTTTCCTCCGCCTCTGAAAGCTCATCGGAAATATCCGATACCTTCCCCAATCAGATACTGGAAACTACTCTATCTTGTATCCCCCATGGCGGCAGCAGCGGAAAGGCCGGCACCTGTTTTCTCAGGAAGTCTCGCACCTGCAAATACCTAAACCCATTCCCTGCTGGCAATTCGAATTTATCCTCCAAGGCTTTCAAGCTGGGGAAGCTCCCATCTATAAATAGATCCTCCCTCCTTCTAATTCCTGCCCGTTGCCATCTCCGGAACCCGCCATCCAGCCTACCCGGTACAAACCGATGATTATTTTAAATCGGGATCCAAACCGATGCTCGCTCCACTCTCTTGTATCTCCTCCATTGCCCCCAGGTTCTCAGAGCCGCCACCACCACCGGACTTGTGCCGTATCGGGCCGGCGAGAACAGAAGAGGTGCCGAAATCAGTGCTCCCAAACTTGTGTCTTTACATGACGTCGCCTCCATCTGTTCCCACACCGACCCCTCCCCCACTACCCACTTCCTGATCATGGCTATATTAGCTGCCCAGTAGTAATTGCAGTGCCAACCCACCCTCCCCCCTAATGCGCTCCAGCAACACTTTCTACACTCGCAGGGTTTTACCCACCCACACGAAGCCCAAAATAACCTTATTCACCCGCTTGAAAAAGGCCCTTGGGATGAAGATGGGGAGGCACTGAAAGACAAACAGAAATCTGGGGAGAACCGTCATTTTCACGGTCTGTACCCTCCCTACCAGTGATAGCGGGAGAATGTCCCAGCTCTTAAAGTCCTCTTTCATTTGTTCTACCAGCCGGGATAGGTTTAACTTGTGCCGTGCCTCCCATTCCCGGGCCACCTGGATTCCCAGATACCAAAATCTCTTTCCTACCACTCTAAGCGGCAGCTCTCCCAGTCTCTTCTCCTGTCCTCCAGCGTGGATCGCGAACGTTTTGCTTTTCCCCATGTTCAATTTATACCCCGAAAAATTGCCAAATTCCCCCAGGATTCGCATTACTTCCCCCAACCCCTCCAACGAGTCTGAAATATTAAAAAGCCGGTCATCTGCGTAAAACGCGACCCGGTGCCCCACCACCCCTGAACCAGCCCTTTCCAGTTCCTAGAGGCTCTTAACGCCATGGCCAATATATGGCCAGAGTAAACAGTAATGGGGAGAGGGGGCACCCTTGCCTCATCCCTCGGTGTAGTTTAAAATACCCCGACCTCAGCTGGTTTGTACGCACACTCGCTACTGGTGCCTGATAGAACAACAGCACCCAGTCAATAAAGCACCCAGTCAATAAAGCCCTCACCAAACCCAAACCTTCCCAGTGCCTCCCACAAGTATTTCCACTCCACCCGATCAAAAGCCTTCTCCGCATCCATCGCTATCACCATCACCACCTCCAACTCCTATCCTTCTGAGGGCATCTTAATAACATTTAAAAGCCTTTGAACATTGGCCTTGAGTTGCCTGCCCTTTACAAATCCCGTCTGGCCTTCCCCTATCACCCCCGGGACACAGTCCTCTATCCTTGTGGTCAGTATCTTAGCCAGCAGCTTGGCGTCTACATTCAGTAGAGAAATCGGCCTGTATGACCCTCATTGCTCCGGATCCTTCTCCAGTTTCAGGATCAATGAAATCGAGGCCTGCGACATTGTTGGGGGGAGGACTCCCTTCTCTCTTGCTTCATTAAATGTCCTCACCAGCAGTGGGTTCAATATCTCTGAAAACTTCTTGTAGAATTCCACCGAATAGCCGTCAGGCCCTGGGGCCTTGCCAGACAGCATGCCCTCCAGCCTCTTGATTATCTCCTCAATCTTGTTTGGGGCTCCCAGCCCTTCCACCAGATCCTCATCTACCCTCGGAAACCTCAACTGATCCAAAAACTGCCTCATCACCTCCACCAAAAGATAAAATGCTGGAAAATGTTCATCCCCTCCACCCTAGCCGGGGGTTCCGACTCATATAATTTATTATAAAAGTCCTTAATCACCTCATTCACCCCCACTGGGTCCAGGACAGTATTTCCGTCTCTACTCTTAGTTTACCTATCTCCCTGGCCGCCTCCCATTTCCTGAGCTGGTGCGCTATCCCTGTACTCATAAATCGCCCCCCCTTGCCTTCCTCCTCTGTTCCAAGGCTTTCCCTGTAGTCAACAGCCCAAACTCCGCCTGTAACCTCCGCCGGTCTCTCAGTAGCCCGCGTCCGGGGCCTCCGAGTATCTCCTGTCCACCTGGAGTATCTCCTCCACTAACTTATCCCTCTCAGCCCGTTCCGCCTTTTCTCTGTGGGCCTGTATAGAGATTAATTCCCCTCTGACCACTGCCTTCAAAGCTTTCCAAACCGTCGCTGCAGAGACCTCCTGCATTTATTTCCAGGTAGTTCTGGATGAACTTGTTAACCCGCCCACAGATTGCTTCGTCCGCTAGCAACCCCACATCCAGTCTCCACAGCGGGCATTGCCCTCTCTCCACACTAACCCGTAGATCCACCCAGTGTGGGGCATGATCCGACACTGCGATTGCCGAGTACTCCGTATCCATCACCCCCGGTATTAGAGCCCTACTCAGAACAAAAAAGTCGATGCGAAAATATACCTTGCGGACATGTGAGAAAAAAGAAAACTCCTTCACCCTTGGCCGTGCAAACCTCCAAGGGGCTGCCGCGGCCAGCCTCCTCCCTGTCCTGGATTTTGACCGGTCCAATTCCGGATCAATAACTGTTAAAATCTCCTCCCATGATCAGGTTATGTGACTCTAAGTCTGGGATCTTACCTAACACCAGCCTATTCGGAGCATATATGTTCACGAGTACTACCTGCACCCCCTCCAGCTTCCCGCTCACCATTATGTTACCCCTCCCTCCCCCCGCATCGAATGCCACTCTTTTGCTGATCAAGATCGCTAACCCCCTGGTCTTTGAGTCTAGTCCCGAGTGGAATACTTGGCCAACCCACCCCTTTTCTCAATCTTGTCTGGTCCATACCCTTTAGCTGTGTCTCTTGTAGCATTGCCACATCCGCCTTGACGTGCAGACTTCGCACAGACAGTGACCCAAGCCGGGAATCGAACCTGGGACCCTGAAGCTTTGAAACAAATGTGCTAACCACTGTGCCACCGTGCTGCCACATTATACTGCATCTGCCATACATATGCCCACTCACCCAGTCTGACCAAATCCTGCTGAAGCATCTCTACACCTCCTCACAGCTCATCCTCCCACCCAACTTTATATCATCTGCAAATTTGGAGATAATACTTTAGTTCCCACATATAATGTGAACAGTTGGGGTCCTAGTACAGATCCCTGTGGTACGTTAGAGAGAAGAAGGTTAAGAGGTGACTTAATAAAGGCATACAAAATGATCAGAGGGTTAGATAGGGTGGACAGTGAGAGCCTTCTCCCGCGGATGGAGGTGGCTAGCACGAGGGGACATAGCCTTAAATTGAGGGGTAATAGATATAGGACAGAGGTCAGAGGTAGGTTTTTTACGCAAAGAGTGGTGAGGCCGTGGAATGCCCTACCTGCAACAGTAGTGAACTCGCCAATATTGAGGGCATTTAAAAGTTTATTGGATAAGCATATGGATGATAATGGCATAGTGTAGGTTAGATGGCCTTTAGTTTTGACTTCCCATGTCGGTGCAACATCGTGGGCCGAAGGGCCTGCACTGCGCTGTATCGTTCTATGTTCTATGTACTCCACTAGTTACTGCCTGCCAATCAGAAAAAGACCCATTTATTCCAACTTTTTGCTTCCTGTCTGCAAAGCAGCTTTTTATCCATCTCAAGACACTACCCGTAATCCCATGCGCTTTAATTTTTCATATTAATTTGCTATGTGAGACCTTGTCGAAAGCTATTTGAAAATTGAAATTAACCATGCCCACCGGTTCGCTCTTGTCAACTCTATTAGTTACATCTTCAAAGAAGTCCAGTAGATTTGTCAAGCATGATTTTCCTTTTGTAAATCCATGCTGACTTGTCTGATTACACCACTGCGTTCCAAATGCTGTGCTATGAAATCCTTGATAATGGACTCCAACAACTTCCCTACTACCAACGTTAGGTCACTGGTTTATAGTTCCCTGTTTTCTCTCTACCTCCCTTTTTGGATAACGGGGTTACACTTGCTGCCCTCTAATCTGTAGGAACCATTCCAGAATCTCAAGAATTTTGGAAAATGACCATCAATGGATCTACTATTTCTAGGGTCACTTCCTTGAGTATTCTGGGATGCAGATTATCAGGGCCTGGAGATATGTCCGCCTTCAATCCCATTCATTTCCCCCAAATCATTTCTTTACTAATACTAATTTCCTTCAGCTCCTCACTAAAACTTGTGCGTCTCAGAACTTCCGGTGCATTATTCCTTTAGGAAGACAGAAGCAAAGTAAGAATTTAGTTCCTCAGCCATTTCTTTGTTCTCTGTTATGAATTTCCCCGTTTCTGACTGTGAGGGGCCTACATTAGTTTTTATCAATCTTTTTCTCTTTACAAACCTATAGAAACTTTTACAGTCAGTTTTTATGTTATCCGCTAGTTTACTTGCAAATTATATTTTCCCTTTCTTAATCAACTCCATGGTCTTTCTTTGCTGAATTTTAAACTGTTCCCAGTCCTCAGGTCTATTCGCTTTTTCTTGCTAATTTTATGCCTCTTCTTTGAATTTAATACTACCTCTAATTTCTCTTGTCAGCCATGGTTTGGCCACACTTCCATTTCTATGCTTGCACCTTTTGGAGTTCACCTATTCATTCCTTGAATGCCAGCCATTGCCCATCTACTGACCTTCCTTTCAATAATGTTTCCCACTCACGCCTCATATCATCATAGTGACCGTTATTGAGATTCAGGACCTTGGTCTTAGAATCAACAACCTCATTATTCACCTTGTTAAAGAATTCTACCTATTATGGTCGTTCATCCCGAAGGGCTCTCTCACAACTAGATTGCCAATTAATCCTTTCTCATTGCGTAACACTCAGTCCAAGATGGCCTGTTCCCTTGTTGGCTCCTCAACATACTGGTACAGAAAACCATCTCGTCTAGACTCCAGAAATTCTTCCTCTATTGTACTGCGACTAATTTGAGTCACCCAATCTAGAATAAAGTCATCCACAATCACAGATGTTCATTTATTACATGCATCTCTGATTTCCTGTCTAATGCTATTCCCAACATTACCACTGCAGTTTGGTGGTCTGTATACCACCCCGACGAATATTTTTTGCCTCTTCATGTTTCTTAACTCCACCCAGACAGATTCCACATCATATGTCAGTGGATTGGCCATGATAAAATTATCCCTTCGTGTCCAGGGATATGCAGGTTAGATGGATAAGGCGAGGGAGTGGGGTAGGGTGCTCTTTCAGTTGGTTTTTGCAGA
The DNA here is from genome assembly GCF_902713615.1 of Scyliorhinus canicula. NCBI lineage: Eukaryota > Metazoa > Chordata > Chondrichthyes > Carcharhiniformes > Scyliorhinidae > Scyliorhinus > Scyliorhinus canicula. The sequence goes on from NC_052147.1 coordinate 88,712,466, forward strand.
CTCAAAGGGTCGAATAGCCTCTTTCTACACTGTAGCGATTCTATTCTCTTCTAATCGTCTTTGATTATTGCAGGAAATAGAAGAAGACAAAAAAAGGGCAGAACTGGAGGGAATGGCTGTCACCACTCGAAAAAACAGACCTGAAAATCTCACCATCACTATAACAAAAGCCCCAAATGTAAGTTACATTTTAGTTGTAAATCTGAATATTTCTTTATCTGACAGTGCTTAACAAAGTAGATTTTTGTGGATTACAATGAGTATTAGAGGGAGAAAAAAATTATAGGGGAAGACAAACAATGTTTTTGAAACAATTTGCTGCCATGGCATTCTTGTACCCTTTCCTTCTATTTTTTCCCCCTGTGTCCTCTGTGATAACAAAAGCAGAGATTTATGTCACGGAACTGGAATGATGGATTGTAAATTGGAACAAATATTGTATTCTGTGTACAATTAGTGAGGAATAACACTGTTTCTGGAATGTAGTAGAATCAGATAATGAAAAATTAGGCGCTAATTCATCAATGCAGAAAAAATCATTTGGATTCTATCTCCTTTCTTCACCACCTCACCCCCATCCCACCCCTCCACATCCTACACTCCTACATCAATCACAACATTGAGCTCTCTGTGTTAATAATTGCTTTGAACTTCTTTTAACATTATGACCACAACAGATGTTATTGCTGAGTAAATCAAACCCCAAAGTGAGGTTTGTCTCACTGATCACAAATTTATTTTCACTTGTGCAAACAAGGAGGAAGAATGCTGACACTCTGTCTCAACCTCAGACACTGGCTCAAGGGGCAATAGAACCTATGACTAGGGCATAAAGTTTATGTGAGGGGCTGAAGTCAATGGCTTCTTTGTTTAGTGGGATGAAATTGTAACTCATCAAAGATTGGTTATCTAACAGGTTTAAAATGTGTAGGTACTGTGCATTTGTACTGAACCAGCTATGTGGGTCACAGAAAACAATTAGAACATAGAACAATTCAGCACAGAACAGGCCCTTCGGCCCTCGATGTTGTGCCGAACAATGATCACCCTACTTAAACCCATGTAACCCGTATACCCGTAACCCAACAATCCCCCCATTAACCTTACACTACGGGCAATTTAGCATGGCCAATCCACCTAACCCGCACATCTTTGGACTGTGGGAGGAAACCGGAGCACCCGGAGGAAACCCACGCACACAGGGGGAGGACGTGCAGACTCCACACAGACAGTGACCCAGCCGGGAATCGAACCTGGGACCCTGGAGCTGTGAAGCATTGATGCTAACCACCATGCTACCGTGAGGCCCCAAACAATTGTTGAGCTTCTTTATTGAATTGTACAGCCTACCATCCTTGTTCCTGCTGATCTATCCAATTAGTCTCACTTCCCTTGCCTTTCCCCATAGCCCTGAAAATGTTTTTCCATCAAGTATTTATCCAAATCTCTTTTGAAAGTTACAATTGGAACTGCATCCAGGCAGTGCATTCCAGATCAGAAAAACATGCTGTGAAAATCTTTTTCCTTGTGTCGCCTCTGGTTCTTTTGCCAATCACCTTAAATTAGTGTATTCTGGTAATTGACCTTTCTGTCAGTGGAAATGTTTGTTTCTTATTTATTCTGTTTAGAACCATTCATGATTTTCAACACCTATTAAATTTCCCCGTTCCATCTTTTCCTTTATGGAGACAATCCCAGCTTCTCCAGTCTCTTCGTATAACTCATGTCTTTCATCTCTGTACCCCATAGCCAATGTGCTCTGTAGCCAGACTAAGCACTTGCCATTGCTGCTCAAGTCTGGAAAAGCCATGGAAACAAAAAACACATATGGTTGTGATGAGGTGAAAAATAGGCACAAAGCAGTTTGTTTTGGACGGCATGGCCCATGTGGCTGGGGGAAGCATGAACCACCATGTGAGACGAACGGTAGAAGATGGGGAATAGAGAAGAAAAAGGAAATGAGATGTTCAAAACAGAAGGGATAGCTCAGAATCTGAGTCAGAGATGGTGCAAAGTTTGGGTGGAAATAGAGTATTCAAGTAAAGTATTCAGAGAACAGATCAACAACCAAAAACTGTCTCGCCACAGGATTGTGTGCATTGTTATTTGCCAACATAATGGAAAATTCTGCCCTGTGTCGTTTTGGGTGAGAAAAGCAGAGAGTAGCACGCCAGTGGCATTGGCAAGATATCTCACCGTATTGGTGTGCTGACTCTTTTCGCCCATCCCAGTATCACTCGAGCTCTTCAATCAGGCTGCTCCATTCAAATGTCTCCCCAACACCTGCTCCAAGTCCAGTCAGGAGGATGGCTGCGAGGAATAAAGCACCAAAGGTTCTTGGAGGGAGCATTGACCAGAATGCTGGATGGAGTGGGATCTCCTCTACTCTCTGGTGCGACCTACAAGCAAGGTTGCCAACCAACATGGGAGGTTGTGGAAGTGCAGGCAAGCGCAAGTCACTATACAGGAGGACAGGAGTCTAGTGCAGAAAGAACATGAATTAGCTCCTTTTTGCAGCCAGGGTAAGTCGCTCTTCCCATTTCTCAACACCCACCCAATCACACACCCATAATTCTTCTATGGGAGCTCACTCGCTGCTACTTTATGGAGCACTACCACTCTTCCCCTCACACACCAGCTTATCTCCCCTGAAGACCCTCTCCTCCACATCCCAGCACTCACTCACCAAACACACATGCCTGGCATCCTTTCCATCGACATGGCATGCGTCCTATTTACACTGTCTCCTTGCAGGACAAGTTGGCACACCATAGAAAGGAGAGAGCACCGGAATATGGATCTGAGCCTGAACTTGAAATCCTCACTCCCTTTGAGGAGAGAGCCCTAGAGCTTCCTGGGGAGGAACAGGATTGCTCCTACGCTGAGGGCTAGGTGGGTGCAAGAGGAAAATGTGAGGACCCACAACACATTTATTTATCCTGCCAGTCTTGGTCCAATCCCAAACCTCTCCAGAACTGCCATCAAGTACCCCCATTCTACCCGGTCAAACGCCTTCTTGGCGTCCAATGCCACAACCACCTCTGTTTCCTTCCCTTCCGCCGGTGCCATAAGGACGTTCAAAACCCTCCTAATGTTCGAAAAAAGCTGCCTCCCTCTCACGAACCCCATCTGATCCTCACCTATCACCTTCGGGAGGCACTCCCCCAGCCTACCTGCCAGTACCTTCGCCAATACTTTTGCGTCCACATTCAGAAGTAATATGGGCCTATACGACCCACACTCCGTCAGATTCTTATCTTTTTTTTAGCAACAGTGAAATTGATGCTTGCCCCAAGGTTTGTGGCAACACCCCCTTCCCTATTGCCATCTTCAAACATCACCCCACCATCAGGGGTGCCAGCTTATCCTTGAATTTCTTATAATATTCCACCGGAAACCCATCCGGCCCTGCCACCTTCCCTGACTGCATCCTCCCAATCGCATCCTTTATCTCCTGCTCCACTATTTCTCCTTCTAATGTAGCTCTTTCCCCCTCCCCTAGCCTCGGGTACTCCAACCCATCTAGAAATTCCTGCATCTTACGGTCTCCCCGGGTGGCTCTGACCTGTACAACCTCTCAAACGCCGCAAAAACCTTGTTGATCAGCTACGGAGCCACCACCAACTTCCCTACCCTGTCCCTCACCTGAAGAATTTCCCTTGCCGCTGCCTCCCTCCGGAGCTGACCTGCTAACATATGCTCCGCCTTATCACCCCATTCATAAACTGCACCCCTTTACTCGTCTCAGTTGGCGCACCGCCTTCCTGGTAGACAGTCGGTCGAAGCTCGCCTGTAATTCCTTCCTCTTTTGCAGCTTTGCTGGGTCTCCATCGTCTGCATAACTCCTATCTACCTCCAACATCTCATCTATTACCCTCTGCCACTCCAACCTCTCCTCTTTGTCCATCCTGGCCTTAAACAAAATTACCTCACCCCTCACCACCGCCTTTAGAGCCTCCCAGACAACTGCCTTCGACACCTCACCCATACAGTTGAAACCTACATATTGCTTAATTACCTTTTCAATTTTCTCACAGAACACTTGGTTCCCCAAAAGCCCCACATCCAGTTTCCACCCCGGTCTCTGCGCTACCCCCTTCTCCAGCACCATATCCACCGAATGCGGAGCAAGATCTGACACTGGAATTGCCGAGCATTCCGACCCCTTAACCCCAGCCAGCAAAGCGTGTCCCACCACAACAAAGTCGATCCCCGAGTATATCTTATGGACTGTTGAGAAAAACGAGTACTCCCGTTCCCTTGGGTGCAGGAACCTCCAAGGGTCCACCCCACAATCAGCTCATGTGTGTCCAAGTCGAGGATGGCCCCAAACACCACCTTCGCGAATCCCACATCATCCCAATTGGGACTGTATACACTTAACAGCACCACAAATCTCCCCTCCAGTGCCCCTATCACAATCACATATCTACCCCCCTAATCTGCCACCACCTTCTCCATCTGGAAGCGTACCCTTTTGCTAATCAGCACTGCTACCCCTCGAGCCCTTCCGTCAAATCCAGAGTGAAACACTTGACTAACCCAGCACTTTTTAAGTCTCACCTGGTCCTTCACCCTCAAGTGAGACTCCTGCATCATGGCCACATCGGCTTTCAAACTTTTAAGATGCACAAGCACCCTTGACCACTTGACCGGACCTCCTAGCCCTCTCACGTTCCATGTGACTATCCTAACTGGGGGTCTCTCACCCCCCACCCCACCTTTCTTATCCACCATCATCATACCACCGGCCCTGCCCCATAAGCCTGACCCGCCCTGTCCATTGTTAACATCGAACCCCTTCCCCCCCCCCTCCCAAGAACCGCCCCTACATTTCCCCTTGAAAAAACATCTCCCAGCATCAATCTCTTCCCCCTTCTCGCTCGCCTCATAGGCCCATTGAAGCCTGCTACCCAGGCTCCAAAGTCCGCAGCCCTCCTCTCACATCACCTCCGTTCACAAGCTGACTTTAGTTAGCTAGCGCGGGTGGCTGCCCCCGCCAAGATATGTTGTCCCCTTCCACCCAAACCCAGAGAAACCCAGAGAAAAAAAACAAAAAAAAACAAAACCAACAATCCAACCCATACAATTCACTAACATGAGATTTAACCATCGCAACACCGAACGCCCATCAACCCAACCATTAACTTGAACTCTGTTAACAATGCAAAGAGAAGTAAATTACAATACACATCAGTGAAAAGAAAGTTGTAGCATTTATACATTTTCTAGCTGTCCAAACACAGTCCACAGTCTCTCTTCCGGTTCCACACCTCACGTCTGTCCCAAGCCTTCTGCCCTCACGAACGCCTCAGTCGCCTCCGCTGTCTCAAAATAAAAGTTTTTGGTATTTTCCATTACCCTCAGCTTTGCCGGGTACACCATACCAAATCGCACCCCCTTTTTGTACAATGCCTCCTTCACTCGCCCGAACACTGCTCGTCTTTTTGCCAACTCCACCGTCAAGTCCTGGTAGATCCGAACCGCAGTACCATCCCACTGCACCCCGTGCTTCTGCTTCTCCCAGCTTAATACCTTCTCCTTCATGCAAAACTTATGGAAGCAGATAATTACTGCTCTTGGCGGCTCGTTCACTTTGGGCTTTGGCCTTACTGACTGATGAGCTCGGTCTAGTTCGTACTGGGAGGGGTTCTCACCCTCCCCCATCAGCTCCACCAACTTCTTAGCGAAGTATTATGTTGGCCGTGGGCCCTCTGTCCCTTCGGGTAAGCTCACAATTCTCATATTGTGCCGCCTTGAGCGGTTCTCCAAGTCCTCGAGCTTTGCTCTGAGTCCTCTGTTGACCTCCACCACCCTCCGCAGCTCATCCCCAATCGAGGTGACCTAGTCGCTGTGCCGTGACACGGCCTCCTCCACTTCCTTCATCTTCTCACCCTGCTCTCTCACCTCGGCCGAAGTCTTGCCACAACCACCCTCACCGGGGCGATTGCCTCCTCCACCGATGACTTCAATGCGACCGCCGTCTCTTCTTCCCCCCCCCTCCTATCCTTCATCAATCTGAATTTTTTTTTTGAAAAAAAAACAATTCTTCTTCCTTCTCAAAAAAAAGGGAGAAAAAAAAACTTTCACCAAACTTCTTTAAACCTTCTTTCACTTCTCCTTTACATTCCCCCAGAGTTCCCCTGGGACCGGACTTCAGCCGCCTTACTTCATCCTAGTTGGGAGCCATCCGATGTGGGACATCCCACCTACATCGCGCCCTGGCCTCGGGCCTGCCACCTCGGCCTCCTTTTAGCTCCGCCCCCGCTGCTCTGACCTCCTCGCGTGCTGGCCCAACGCCTCAGCCCCCGCCGCCCGACACTCGGGCGGAGTTCTTTGCCGGTTTTTAAACTGGCCCCGCTAGCTGCCATGATGGCCCCGAAGGCTGATAATAGTCGGGGGGTGATTGATGACTCGGGGAAATCCCCGAAAGCGCCGCAAATCGTGACCACCGGCGGGAGCCCTTCTTGATGTGGCCGCTCTGCTCGCATATGCCACCGGAAGTCCCCCAAAGCCTTTTTGACCGCAATCTATAGCGTGCATGTGTGTCTGTGTCCACACTTTGAACCTGGTACCAGTACACTCACTATTGGACAGACTACTGACTGCGGGTGAGCTCGGAGACTGGAGCTGTGCAGACCTGCAGGGACGATTACTGGAGGAGACATGCTCACCCCTAAATTAGGTGGTGAGGGGGGGGGGGGGGAGCATTCTGGATCAAATCACTTCACAGGACAAACTTCACCTCCATGTGCACAGGGTTGAGCCTAACGCAACTAAAGGTGGTGCACAGGGCGTACCCAACCAAGACGAGAATGAGAGGATTCTTCCTGGAGATGGAGGATAAATGTGAATGATGGCACGGAGGCCCGGCCAACCACACTCGCATGTTCTAGTCTTGCCCCAGATTTATCGGGTACTGGACGTTCTTCTTTGAGGCCATGTCCAGGGTTGTGGGGGTAAGGGTGGAGCGTTGCTCGGTGGTGGTGGACTTCAGGGTATCAGAACAGCCACAGCTTTTCATTGGAGGGGGGCTTACACCCTGGCCTTTGCCTCCCTGATCGTCTGCTGTGGACTCCTGCTCGGCTGGTGATCAGCAGCACAACCCAAGGCTGCAGCCCGGCTGTCCGACCTGGTGAATTTCTCAAGGTAGTGAAAATAGAACATGCCATCAGAGGAAGGCTTCCACAAAACATGGAGGCTGTTCACCAACTTGTTCCAGGAGTTGTTTGTAACCAGTGTCCAGAGTGAAGTAGGGAGGGGACCCAAGACAGGCCACAAAATAAGGAAGAGAAAGGTGGAGGGAAAGAGGAGGAGGGGGGGGGAGTTGGTGGGATAGAGGAGAATAAAGCCCCAAAGGGAAATGACAGTTACCGGGGCGGGCCACGGTCTGGCCCAGAAAGCGCTCAGCATTTTTGTTGTCAATTACTTATTACTTTTGCCTGTATCATGCTCAATTGCCATATGACCGTAGCCAAGACACCGTGAATGATAAGCTCCACGTATCGGGAGGATACATCCTATGTAAAATAGCTAAAACTACAGTTGTTGTAAATTCTTGTAGGTACATGTTTTGATTTTGTCCTGTTGTGTAATGTATGATTTGAAATGTCAAAACACCAATAAAAACATTTTAAAAAAGTGAAGGGTGATTCATGCTTGACAAACTTGATTTCTTTGTAACCAGCAAGGTGGATAATGGGGAACCTGTGGATGTGGTATATCTAGACTCCCAGAAGGCGTTTGACAAGGTAACGCATAAAACACTGATCCAGAAGGTGAGATTGCAGACTGGAGCTAGAGTATTAGATTGGATTGAGTATTGGATGACTGACAGAAAGCAAAGGGTCCGGATAAATGGGTCTTTCTCTGGCTGGTGAACTGTAACTAGTGGGGTGCTGCAAGGATCAGTCCTTGGACCTCAACTGTTTACAACCTATATAAATGATCTGCAATCAGGGACGGAGTGTAATGTATCCAAATTTGTGAATGATACTAAAATAAGGAAAACTAGCAGTAAAGAGGAGATAGAGTTTATAAACGCATATGGGGAGATTGGGCCAAAATTTGGCAGATGGAGTTTAATGTGAGTAAATTTAATGAGATCCTGTCCCGATATTTTCCCGATATATTGCCCGATTCCTTACGCTTTAGTGGAGAAAATCCAGACCGAATTTTGTTGTTGGGAGAGTTTGGTCATAATTAGACCTGTGTGCTTCGCTGATTGGGCGGGGCCTTTGGTCCCTGTCATGAGCCAGATAAGACCGTATACCTCTGCGGAGACTATAAATTGACTATAAAGTGAACGCGGCTTTAAGGTTGGACCGTTATCCTTTACCCCCGCATCTTTAAACCACATTGGCTGGTGGCTACACATTTACGAAATTGGAAATGTGCAACGTTCATCAACTGCTGGAGCTCTATACGTCCTCACGGAAGTTCGCCACAAACAATATGCGCAACGGTCCCTGAATACACCTGGCTGCTGTTCGAAATGTTTTCGGCATGCGCAGTCTTTCAGCACGTTATGGAGAACGTCCTGTGCGGATTGCTGCGCATTGCGGTGTACTTGGGCAATGTGCTGGTCATCGGGACCATGGACCAGGTGCACTTATAGAACCTCTAAGTGGCGTTGAAGCACTTTTCTGAGTATGGACTCTGCCAACATCGTGTGAAGTGCATGTTTCACATAAAATAAGTTGTCTATTTTGGGTATCAGGTGGACCGAAAAGGCCTGCATATGGTTGCTGGGAAAGTGCAAGCCATCAAACTGACCCCACTCTGAGATGCCACATAGCTTTGCTCTTTTCTTGGATTGGTCAATTATTTTGCCGGATTGATTCCAAATTTGGCAACCGTCCTGGCCCCCCTTCATTTGCTTCAGAAGAAATACCAGTCTTAGATGTGGAGCAAGGCCCAGGATGACTCACTTTAGACGCCGATTTTGCTGGTCCATTCCTGGGTTCGATGTTTCTTGCCCTGGTGCATGGACACTCAAGTGGCTGGAGATCCACAAGATGGTGACAATCACCACTGGGTGGCTGTCGAGCGATTGCGCGTTTCTTTTTTCACCCATGGAATCCGAGAGGTGCTAATGCGGCCTCTTTAACAAGTGACAAATTTGCCGCTTTCGTGAAAAGCAACGGGATTAGGCATGTCCGCACTGCCCATCCCATCCGGCATCAAATGGCTTGGTAGAGAGGGCTGTGCAGATGGTTAATAGGGGGCTAAAAAACAAACAAACTTCAGGTTCGATAGACACCAGGCTGACACATTTTTTATTCTTGTATAGGGCCATGCCATGCAGTATCTGAGGTGGCGCCACTGAGATTCTAATGGGTCGTAAACTTCTTGCCGAACTTAGTTTGTTTCTCCCGGATGTTGGCAACGAAGGTGTGCCCCGTTGCCCGTTTAATGTCGTCGTCTCAGCTTTGCACCTGATGACGCATTTTTTGTTCGTAACTTCAATGACGGTGCTCACTGGCTCTCTGGAATTGTCGTTTGTCAAACAGGATTTACTGGAACCGAAGAGAGTCTGACCTCCTTCTCCTCCCCATTGGTCATCGAGGGGTCTTCGGACTTTGGGGAGGGAGGAATATAATTTCCTGCACGGGACATATGGGGTGGGAATGGGTATCTCCCTGTGGAACACGAGCTCCCCCGCTGAGGGGCGGGCAAACTCCATTAAACATTGTATAAAAGGTCAGCCAGTAAGGCCTCGAGCAGAGAGAGAATTGTTAATGTACATAAATATATATTCTTTATTTTAGTCAGTGTTGTTTGAGTTGTTAAAGAAACCATTGACCGAGATGCTCTAGCTATGAATGGCTGTAAATGAATAGGTAAGGTGTTTGAGTTCCGATCGGGATGGGAGTAATGCGCACTTTTTCTAGCCCCACTATTCCACAGGTTATAAATTGTTTACTTTCAGTACTGTCATGTTAGAATAAAAGAGACTTCAACTAGGTTTCTTTCAGTAAATTCAATGGTTGATTTATTATTAAACAAAACTTACTTTCGAAATCTGAAACAAAACAGGAAATGCTGGATAAACTCTGATCTGACAGCATCTGTGCGATTGCATGAAAGGTATTGTGGGAAGGGGCAGGCATTGGAAGCAAATTGATATGTTTTCCCAGGTCCAGACGAGAGCATGAAGTGACACAGATAGTCATTAATGCAACGGAAAATAATTGTGGGATAGGGCCTGAGTAAGATTGCACCAAGGAATGTTCCACAGAAAAAGACAGGCATAACTGGGACCCATGTAGGTACCCATAGCTTTACCTTTTTATTTGTAATAAGTGAGTTCAGGTAAGAGAAATTGTTGAGTGAGAACAAGTTTTCTCTACAAAGGTTGGTGTTTAAGGGAAAAAACACGTCTTGGCCATTGATAACACTGTAAAATAGGATAAAGTTTGAAGCGTTTTGACGCCTTTGATCTTGTGTTCTAGTGTCCGAAGACTGATCGCTGGTCACAATAATTCCTTCCAAAGGAGTTTCTGTGATTACTGTCCTTGGGATCTCTCTCATCTCCTGTCTCAGGCTTCTGAATAGAGACGAGTGTTCTGGCTGGCTGGTTGATAACCACACTGAATTTCAGTTAAGACAGAGATAGTTGGCAACCTTCCTTTTCGATTTGTACCCCAAAACTGAGTCCAAAACACAAGTTCAAACTGAAAACTCATCTCGGTCGGGTGTTTCCCATTAACTCACCAAGATGTCCCATTCCGACAATAGTAATTCTTCCTCCAGCAATTAAAGCTAAACTAAACAAATAATTCTTATCTACTCTGGTGTCTTGATGGTCATTAAGCAAGAGTTGTGTGATTTCTTGGAAACCTCATTTTGCTCAGTCCAAGGTGAACATATAACCTTTAAACAGGTCAGTTCCAGGAAAATGTCCAAATAATTTAATGTCCTTCCAATTTTTATAAAAGCCTATAGATCTTGGAGATATGTGTTTTCAACAAAGGAAAGGAAACTTAATATAAAATCTTATTTTTAGAATCACAAATTTTAACATGCATGACGAGCAGAATTTAAGATGTGCCTAAGAACAGCTGATCTGTATGATTCAGTGATTTTTGTACTTCATATGTTTGTGCTAATCTTGTGAATAAGTGATTGTTTTTAACTGCTTGAGAGCTTTTTTCCAAAATTATTCCCTGTTCTTCATTGTAAACTGTTGCATAATTATGTGCAACATTTTTACTTGTTTACGTTGCCTGATTTATTTGTACCAATTGATAATTTGCAGGAGAAGAGGGTGGTAAGTGAAAAACGGGTTTTTGGAGGAGCAAGCAGTCTTCGAGGTTGTGAAGCAGATGCAGGTCAAAGATTCTCTGTAGGAAGAGGACAAAGACTTCGTAAATTTGTTGTGGAGGAGAGCAAAGCAAAGGTAGGATCGAAATGTAAGCTTTTGGACCCCGTTGAATACACAGTTCTTAGATTTGTTGCAAACTGGCCGGTGTGTTTAAACTGTTGTCAGATTTTGTGAACGTTGCTTTCTATTGAATAAATTAGTGCGCAGCGTACTTTTTAAATGATTTTTCAGAAATTACAAATCTGACACCAATCTGGGCTTTAATGTTGGGGGGTGATGGGGCGGGGTGACGTGTGTAAGTTCATCATGCTCCCCAGAGAGAGGTCTGCAATATAAATATTTTCAAGGGGTTGCACATTTCAGTTTCACAGTTTTTTTAAAGATTTAATGACTGCTGGCTGGGTTCCAAGGCTCAGGAATCCTGGCAACTGGAGAGAGGTGGAAACAGCTGGATCCAATAGTTATGTCTCTTCCCTGCACTGCTTGTGGGCCAGGAGATGCAGGATCCTGCATCAAGCGAACCCTATTTCCCCTTGATTAGCTGACTACACCACAAACCACCACCACCCTGGTTGTCTAACTGTCTCCCCAAGGCATCTAATTTACCCTGCTTGAAAACTTTGGGACCATGAATTTCTGATCTCTTTCCAATCCTGATTACCCTCAGATCTCTCCCCAATTTGAATCTTCCAACCATCTGACCATTGGTATCTCTGCTCCCTGACTGCAAGCCTTCCTGGTTGCGCTGCATGCTACGGGGAAATGGTTAGTTTAAATTTAAACCTGCACCTCTTGGCTTCCCAGCTACAAACATCCGTCTCCTTCAAATCTTTGTAATATCAGGGTCATAGGGTGGAATTTTAACATGAATGAGTGGGTTTACGTGCAAATGGGTGTTAAAGTTGGCTGAAATGCAAACAGGCCTGGAAGTCAGCTCCAGTCTGCTGACTTCCGACTTTAACTTGTGCACATTAGGGTGATTGTGTGCAAAGACTTTAAGACTGGTAGATTACCTATAACATATGGATTAGTGATTATTTCAATAGTCTTTTAAATTTATTGGCGCATCAGTGGGCTTTCCAAGTTTCCTGAAACATTCCATGAAGAATGAGGGTGAGCGGAGCGGTGGATGGATAAATCTGGAAATACATTGAAAGCGAAAGATGGGTGCTCTTCCAAGATAAGTGAGGAGTGATGTGATGGAGTAGGCGTGACCAGGCAGAGTGAAGGTCGTAATGGGTAATGCACAAAGCAGGACTTGCCTTTCCTGATCTGTTATGGTTGGTAAAGTGCTTCCTACACTCTTCCTACACTGAGTCCATGAGCATGATTCAATGTTTTTGCTAATAACTTCCTGGACCACCTTCAGCCATGCCCGCTTTGCAGCAACAGTTTCTTCCTCTTACTGGGGAGGGTTACTCTGACTCCTTACTGCCTTCAGTCCATTAAGCAAAGTATCATTAAAACAGAACACAACGTTTTCCCATTATGAATCAATTGTGAAAGCTCCTCCTCACTTGCTTCTAACTACCACCGTCTCCAAATTTCATGTTTTGAATTCTCTTCAAATACCAAAGTTGAGATTGCATCTTGTAAGTCATCAACACGTCTGTGCTGCATGCACAATTGACACCATACCTGGAAGTAAAATTATAATGAGGTATTTGTGTTAGCATGTTATAAACATGAATTTATTTGTGAGTTCCCATGTGATGTCCAACTCTCCCTCCAGCAAATCTAGGAGTTAATATCTGGGCTATTCTAGTTAATATCAGGACCATATTGTCTCAATGGAGATGCAACTTGTTTGTGGCAGCAGGTTCTTGTGTTAGTATTTTATCCATTGAAATAGACTAAGAAATGATTTATGATGCTCTTTGTACAGATGAACATGATTTTTTACACTTTTGTTTCAGCGAAAGTATAGAAAGAGAGAAAATAAGATGAGGCTGTTTGGCCCACTGAGTCTGCTCCATTATTCATTATGATCATGGCTGATCATCCAGCTCCACAACCTGTTTAATCTTCCACCATATCATTTGATCCCTTTAGCCCCAAGAGCTATATCTAACTCCTTGAAAACATACAATGTTTTGGCCTCAGCTACTTCCTGTGGTAGAAAATTCCACAGGCTCACCACTCTGTGTGAAGACATTTCTCCACGGCTCAATCCTAAATGACTGAGAGGTTCTGGACTCCCCCACCATTGGGAACTTCCTTCCTGCATCTACCTTAACTAGTCCTATTAGAATTTTATAAACTTATAATAGATCCCTCTTTCTTCTAAACTCCAATGAATATAACCGTAACTGACTCTCACCCTCTCCATATATGTTATTAAACGAATGGATGCTGTGGTATGAAGAGACAAAAGTCCAGCTCCTTTTCACAAACACCTTTATTTCACTTTAACAAACTCTGCACTAAAACTCAATCATCACATCACAAGATCCAGAGTCCACCTGAAGCCCCTTTACATATCAGTGTCAATCATTGAACACTTAACATAAATGGGACAATCATTGAACATTTAACATAAATGAGACAACTAATTGCAATGTCTCTTAACCCATTACTTAACAGCCTCCCCTTCCTTGGAGAAAAAAACCAATTTGGTGAAAACAACATTTCAAGAAACTAAAATTTCAAGAAACTAAAACACACACCTGATTCCCCCCCTTTTTTTAAGTGGAAGAAAAAAAACAGTCACAGAAACAGGCCCCCTTCATTCACAATATCTAAAAGTTTCTGTGAACTGGCCCCTCTTTTCGTGAAACAGTCTGACAGTTGATAGCTACTGTCAACCCATTTAATTTTTGTTATTTCCCCTCTGTCCAACATCTGCTTTAAACTTGCGATGTCTATCCGTAACCTCTTTTCATTGACACTTTTTGTAGAGTGCACATTTTCCCACAGGGATTTATTGTCAATGTGACAGTCAATAGGTATATTACCCAAATCCCCTAATCCCAAAATTTCTGACAATATCTTACTTGTATAAAAGGCCATATCCACCGCTTCCACTAAGCTTAACATCTCAGCAGCCAAAGTGCTTTTGACCACTCTCCTTATTTTCTTTGTTTCCCACACAAGAGGGCAACATTTACCATTGTTCCCCAAAAGGAAAATTATAAAACCTCCTGCGCTTGAAACTCCATCACATAAATTTGCATAGGACGCATCACTATAAACTATGAGTTTCAAATGCCTAGGATCACCTAAAACAGGGAACTTTAAAACACACTCCTGCATTTTTAGTTTGGTCAACACTTTATTTGCTCTTATTATGTCTTCCACTTTGGGATCATTCATCTTTGTACTCAACTCTAAAACATCAAAACTCACGTCCGGTCTAGTCTGTCTTCCTAACCAGTTCAGTTGCCCAATTAAACTTCACAGTTGCTCTTTTTCTATCTGCGAAACCATTGCATCTTTTTGTGATGCAATGCCGGCCACGACTAATTGCTATTGGACTGATGCTTTCCAAGTAAGATTGCTGATTTAAAGTTGCCCCTAACTGAGTCTGTCCGATTTCCAAACCAATATATTTAAATGCACCTGAAGCCGGACGTCCAACCCCGAATTCTTTCCTCAAACCAGAGATTACAATGGCTTCAAAATCACTTGTCCCACCCCACAAAAAATCATCAACATGCATCATGAAGATGCCAGCAAGATTTCCTTTATAGTGCCAGTAAAAGATTGCAGGATCTGCTTTCAACTGGCAATAGTCTAACTTTAACAAGACTGACCTTACCGAAATGTACCACACTCTAGATGCATAATTTAATCTATATACACATTTGTTCAACTTCCACATTATTGGAATTTTTTACAGAAAATATAAAATATAACGACAAACAATGAAATGCAACAAAATAACCCATAATAGCTGTAACACCCCCCAGACCGTATCAACGCATGTATCACATCCCCCAATGAACAACAAGAGAACTTAAAAATAAATTAAAATTAAATAAACAAACATAGTCATCGTCTCCCTCCCCCCCCCTTTCCCTCCCCCGGGTTGCTGCTGCTACTGTCCCCGTACCCTATCGTTGAGCCAGAAAGTCGAGGAAAGGTTGCCACCGCCTAAAGAACCCTTGTACCGATCCTCTCAGGGTGAATTTGACCTTCTCTAGCTTAATGAAACCTGCCATGTCATTGATCCAGGTATCCACGCTTGGGGGCCTCTTATCCTTCCATTGTAGCAAGATCCTTCGCCGGGCTACTAGGGACGCAAAGGCCAGCACACCGGTCTCTTTCGCCTCCTGCACTCCCGGCTCCACCCCAACCCCAAAAATCGCGAGTCCCCATCCTGGCTTGACCCTGGATCCCACCACCCTCGACACCGTCCTCGCCACCCTCTTCCAGAACTCCTCCAGTGCCGGGCACGCCCAGAACATATGGGCATGGTTCGCTGGACTCCCCGAGCACCTGACACACCTGTCTTCGCCCCCAAAGAACCTACTCATCCTCGTGCCAGTCATGTGGGCCCGGTGCAGCACCTTGAATTGGATGAGGCTAAGCCGCGCACACGAGGAGGAAGAATTAACCCTCTCCAGGGCATCATCCCATGTCCCGTCTTCGATCTGTTCCCCCAATTCCCCCTCCCACTTAGCTTTCAGCTCCTCTACTGACGCCTCCTCCGCTTCCTGCATAACCTTGTAGATATCAGATATCTTCCCCTCTCCGACCCAGACCCCCGAAAGCACCCTGTCACTCACCCCCCTCGCGGGAAGCGAAGGGAATCCCTCCACCTGCAGTCTAGCAAATGCCTTTACCTGCAGATACCTGAACATGTTTCCCGGGGAGCCCAAATTTCTCCTCCAACTCCACCAGGCTCGCAAACCTCCCATCAATAAACAGGTCCCTCAGCTGTCTGATGCCCGCTCTGTGCCAACCCTGAAATCCCCCATCAATGTTCCCCGGGACGAACCTATGGTTCCCCCTTAACGGATCCTCCATCGAGCCCCCCACTTCTCCCCTATGTCGCCTCCACTGCCCCCAAATCTTGAGGGTAGCCGCCACCACCGGACTCGTGGTATACCTCGTAGGAGGGAGCGGCCACAGCGCCGTTACCAGGGCCCCCAGGCTTGTATCTCCACAGGACGCCCTCTCCATCCGTTTCCATTCTGCCCCCTCCCCCTCCATCACCTACTTGCGCACCATCGACACATTGGCCGCCCAATAATACCCCGAGAGATTGGGTAACGCCAGCCCCCCCCCCCCCCCCCCCCATCTCTACCCCGCTCCAAGAAGACCCTCTTCACCCTCAGGGACCCATGCGCTCAAACAAAGCTCATGATGCTGCTAGTCACCCTTCTAAAAAAGGCCCTAGGGATAAAGATGGGCAAACACTGAAAGAGGAACAAGAACCTCGGGAGAACCGTCATTTTGACGGACTGCACTCTACCCACCAACGATAGCGGCACCATGTCCCACCTTTTAAATTCCTCCTCCATCTGCTCCATTTATCCCAGATCTTAAGGTCCATGGCCACAATGTCATTAAAATCCCTGGCCAAAGGTAGGGTTACTATCGGTCGTGCTGGTGTCCTTCTGTACTTCCTGCAAACGTCACAGCGACCACTAACCTGTTCTATCAGCTTAGAATAGTCGTCATCCCTTACCCCTCCATCCTTTAATAAATTTTTCAGCCTCCAAGGAGACGGATGTGCAAATTGCCTATGCAGTTTTACTACAATAAGCTTTTTACCAGCTAAAGTCGCATTATCAACTGCCATTAACACATCCTTAACCACTCTACTTGAAACATTATTTGTCAATAATGGAATACAACAATGTCCCGACTGTGTAAATTGTAAGTCCACCGTCTTTCCAAAAACTGTTGTCCACCGTCTTTCCAAAAACTGTTGCCTTATCCTGTTCCATATCCAGCTTCATGTGTGCTTTCTTCATCGACGGACTGCTCAGAAGCAAAGGTACAACTTGATACAACATCCGTGCTAATAAAATGATTCACTCCAGCAATATTGCAAAGGATCACCACTCTTTTCAGCGACTTCAGAGTATTATCATCCCCAAACCTGAAACTTGTGGAACTTTTAAATTCCTTAACCTTGTTACGATTTTCAGCATCCAATGAGTCCAGATAACATTTTAACCAGTCAATCCCACACACAGTAGATGTGCAGCCACTGTCCAATACAGCACAGTTAAAAGATTCTGCAACCAAAACCCTCATTACCGGTGTAAAACAGCTTGTTAATAGGACAATGCCGCCTTTCTGGTCACTATCTTTTTCCTCTTCTGACTCTTCCGTGTCATGTGTCGCTTCAAATACTCTATCATAACGAGTTGGACAGTTGAAAGCATAAAGGTATTGAGAGTCACATCGAAAACATCGATTTATCATGCCTCGTGCATTTCTGGGGTTCATCCTCCTATTGTAGGTTCTAACTGGGTTTCTGTCTTCATAATTTCCTTGTCTCGGTCTCCTTTTATAGTCTTGAGGCCTGTTCGTAGCCATACGATTTCACCATCCTGTTAGTAGTGTATCTTCCATATTCTGCCTAATTGCACACTGACCTATTTGGGTCATCAGAGCCATTGGAATTGAATGTTCCCCCAAAATTTTTTAAAAAGCTGCTGTCATCTGTTCGAATAAGGTATCGTTATCCGTAAACTGAACTCCTGTCAAAACCAAGAGCCTATCCATGTTGCTCACTCTAGCACAGTCAAGTAATTTAAAGGCCAACACAGACTGTGGAAATTCCAGCCTGTGTTTCTCCAGCTTTTTATATAGTCTGCCAAATTCCATTATATAGTCTTCCATAGATAAATCCTCCATTTTCCAGAACTTATCAAAATCCGACCATGCTTCATCCGCACTTAACAAGTCATCTTTGTTATAAATCTTATCCATATAAAATAATAAAGTCGCCAGACCTTCTTCTGAGTCTAACTCTTCCAATTCCAGCTCAGAAAGCACTTTGTTTCGGATTTTACTGCCATACGGTAAAGAAAGAGCCAATGCCATACCTTGTTTTCTCTTTCCTAAAGCAGTCACCTTAGTCCACATAACTACCGCACTTCTCCATTGGTCGTATGATTCCCTTTCAGAAAATAAGGGAGGATAATCATATCCGGCCATCTTCGTCCTGGGTTCAGCCATATATCCCCCTTTTTTTTTCACTCCTTGGTTTGATCTGGAAAAATTGTATCTTTCAACCCTTCACATTTACACAGCAACCGTCCTCTGCTACCAGTTGTTAAACAAATGGATGCTGTGGTATGAAGAGACAAAAGTCCAGCTCCTTTTCACAAACATCTTTATTTCACTTTAACAGACTCTGCACTAAAACTCAATCATCACATCACAAGATCCAGAGTCCACCTGAAGCCCCTTTACATATCAGTGTCAATCATTGAACACTTAACATAAATGAGACAATCATTGAACATTTAACATAAATGAAACAACTAATTGCAATGTCTCTTAACCCATTACTTAACATATGTCAATCCTGCCATCCCAGGAATCAGTCTGGTAAACCTTCTCTGCACTTCCTCTATAACGGTAACATTCCTCTTCAGATAAGGAGACAAAAATGCACACAATAGCCCAGGTATGCCCCCACCAAAGTAATTGTAGCAAGACATCCCTGCTCCTGTACTCAAATCCTGCACTCAGGGCAACACGGTACCACAGTGGTTAGCACTGTGGCTTCATAGCACCAGGGTTCTGGGTTCGATTTCTGGCTGGGTCACTGTCTGTGCAGAGTCTGCACGTTCGCCCTGTGTCTGCGTGGATTTCTTCCGGGTGCTCCGTGTTCCTCCTACTAGTCCCGAAAGACACGTTGTTAGGTAATTTGGACATTCTGAACTCTCCCTCTGTGTACCCGAATAGCCGTCGGAATGTGGTGACTAAGGGCTTTTCACAGTAACTTCATTGCAATGTAAGACAATAAATATTATTGTTAACCTTCAGCAACTGGTGAACAAGGACACCTAGGTCTTGTTGCACAATCCCCTCTCTAAATTTATAGCCGTTCAGATTTTTGCTACCAAAGTGGATATAGAACAGTACAGCACAGAACAGGCCCTTCGGCCCTCAATGTTGTGCCGAGCCATGATCACCCTACTCAAACCCACATATCCACCCTATACCCGTAACCCAACAACCCCCCCTTAACCTTACTTTTATTAGGACACTACGGGCAATTTAGCATGGCCAATCCACCTAACCTGCACATCTTTGGACTGTGGGAGGAAACCAGAGCACCCGGAGGAAACCCACGCACACAGGGGGAGGACGTGCAGACTCCACACAGACAGTGACCCAGCCGGGAATCGAACCTGGGACCCTGGAGCTGTGAAGCATTTATGCTAACCACCATGCTACCCTGCTGCCCCTTCTTCACATTTATTTACGTTATTCTGCATCTGCCATGCATTTGTCCACTCAGCTTGTCAAATGTGCCTGGAGGGACTATAAAATGCATTGCTCAATACAAAGGAACAGGAGTAGGTCATTCAGCCCCTAGAGCCTACAATATAATGAGATCATCGCTGGTCTGTGGCCTAACTCCATATACCTGCCTTTGGCCCATACCCCTTAATATCTTTGCTTAACGAAAATCTATCTATCTCCGATTTAAAGTGGACAACTATTCTAGCTTCAACTACAGTTTGTAGCAGAGAGTTCCAAATCTCTACCACTCTTTGTGTGAAGAAGTGCTTCCTAACATCTCTCCTGAACGGTCCAGCCCGAATACTGCCAAATTGGCTTCAATGGTAATAGTTGTTGGCTGCTACCAAATATGGGAAGAGAAAGACTCGATCTTTTAAGAAAGTATTTTTATTGAGGTTTTTCATTTTAATATACAATGCAGCAAAACCACAGAAATGGTGCGGCTCAACAAGAAAAAACAGTCTCAACCTGCATGGAAACAGGGGACAGGAGAACAGCAATATAGCTGGCCCAATATAATTATTAGACTCCATTCTGTGCTACTATCCACACCACCAAAGAAGAAAGGAGAAAAGGATAAGGCCGTGATGACATGATAAAATGGTGCACACCTTCCCATGCAGCGATTGCTCACAACAACTACAAGAATTCAGGATAAATATTTTGTTCGGAAGTGGGGCATCACATATTTCCCTCAACTCCAGCAACACCAGAGGCACCAATGACAAACTGTAACCACCTCCATCTGTACCTCTGCAGGTACAAATCATGGATTTTTCTGCCACCCCATAACAAATCTAGAAAAATACAAAGAAAATACTCGAGAGCTCCAGTTCTAAGAAGATGTTATACATATGCCTCACAACACAACATAACCCCAACCTGAGGCACAGTACAGAACTATCTTCACCTCATATTTATATAAATGCTTCCGCACTTGCATCACGTGACTCCCAAGACTCAAAGCCCTATCTAATCTTCTTGTAACATTTAAAGTTCATTGACTGCAAAAATAAGATTCATAAATATGGTATCAGTTTTCCTCTAACTTTTTGAATATATATCTTTTGATTAGAGTTTATCATTTTTATAAATAACGCAACAAACTTTCAAAAACAAACGTACTGGACAGAACAATTACTTCTGCATACACAAGAGCAAAAAAAGACAGGAGAACCTCAGAACAATGGTTCTTAAAATATAGTGCGTCAACAGATCATCTAGAATTTATGTGTGTATGGTGTGTTGGTGTGTGTGTAGAGGATGAAGCGATATCAACCGGTAAAATGACATAAGATGCACACTATTATGTATAGCAAATTCAAGACGGTGCTGCATGGCTTGTCAGAGCAGGTCAGACTGAACGGTACTTATAAATTTGAGATGGGGGTCCCACACTTTTCGCAATGTACCCAAAACCATCAGGCCCTGGGGCCTTAAGGCCCTGGAGCTCCCTAATGGCCAAAGCCACCTCTCCTTTAGAGATAGGGGTATTAAAAAAAGAAATTCAGAGTATCCAATTAAGAGGAGATTCAGTGTTGCCAATTCACCTACCCTGCGCAGCTCTTTTGGATTGTGGGGTTGAGACCCACGGATATTGGGAGAATGTGCAAATTCCACACTGACAGTGACCTGGGGACAGGATTGAACCCGTGTCTTCGGCGCTGTGAGCAGCAGTGCAAACCTCTGTGCCACTTGCTGCCCCCTGAGAGAAGGGGGCATTTAAGGCAATATGTGAGACTGCTTGAGGGGAGAGAAGAAGCACTCCATAAGTGTCCATACATCCCCAAACTGGCCCGGTTTATTTAACTCTGCATAAAAACCGCTAAGCGTCTTGTTAATAACCTCTATTTTTATTTCATCTGTTACCCTTGGAATCCAGTACTGAGGGGAAAGCCCAAGAGTCGTCCCTATTCCTAGTCAAGAAAGCCAAGTATTTATTCAACTTGTTCATGAGCTCATACAATTTTTGCATTGCAAACTTTAAACGTCTCTCAATTTGCTGAGTCAGCAAGGAATGAAGGAGTTACTCTCCCTCAATGAGTGCTTAGGGTTCCTACCATACTCCCTCTGTACCTCAGCCAATCTAACTGCCAGCCGACACTGAAGTTCCAGTATTCTACACCTTTTATTGGTTGTATAAGAAATAACCAACCGTTTAGCTCAGTGGGCTATACAGCTGGTTTGTAATGCAGAACCAGGTCAGCAGCGCGGGTTCAATTCCCGTACCAACTTAACTGAACAGGTGCCAGATTATTATAAGATTATTATTACTAGCCTGAGTCTTACAAATTTCCCATAAAATGGAGAGGGAATTGACTGAGTAAAGGAGCTCTAATTCCTTTTTCCTATAATTTTAAAATGTGGATGCATTTCTGCTGCTCCTTATTAGGAAACTCAAGATTATTTTCTCTAAGAAATTAAGCAGATTTTTCCTCTTTGACATCAGTTTGAACTTTGAGCTTTTCTACGCGGTCAGTGAATGCGATTTGAATGTATTTTGATTAACTACGTTACTTTGAACTTGCCATAGGAAAATTTAGTATCCTATTGTATCACGCATAATCTGAAGTATGGACAATGTTTTTTATTTACCATATGATAGACTTATCCCAGTTTACTGTGGCACAGTGGTTAGCACTGCTGCCTCAGTGCCGGGGTATAGGTAGAGTGCTCTTTCAGAGGTTCAGTGTAGACTTGATGCTCTGTAGGGATTCTATGTTCTACTAGTGATTTTAAACTGCACAGATGCCTTTAGTTATCTTGTATTTGGCCAATCTTTTAGATCACTGAATCCATAAGAAACAACTATTTTAACTATCTTGCATGGCATTTAATCTTGGGCTCCCTTTCTTAGTACTAACTTCTCCTTCCCAAGAGGTGGATAATGTTATCAAGAGCCAATCAAAACTTTTGGTGTAGCAGCTAAAAATGCTTTGATTACTGAAGCAAAATACTGTGAAAGTTGGTAATCATATGAAAATCTTATGAGGAAAGGCTGATGGACTTGAGGTTGTTTTCGTTAGAGAGAAGAAGGTTAAGAGGTGACTTAATAGAGGCATACAAAATGATCAGAGGGTTAGATAGGGTGGACAGTGAGAGCCTTCTCCCGCGGATGGAGGTGGCTAGCACGAGGGGACATCGCCTTAAATTGAGGGGTAATAGATATAGGACAGAGGTCAGAGGTAGGTTTTTTACGCAAAGAGTGGTGAGGCCGTGGAATGCCCTACCTGCAACAGTAGTGAACTCACCAACATTGAGGGCATTTAAAAGTTTATTGGATAAGCATATGGATGATAATGGCATAGTGTAGGTTAGATGGCCTTTAGTTTTTGACTTCCCATGTCGGTGCAACATCGTGGGCCGAAGGGCCTGTACTGCGCTGTATCGTTCTATGTTCTATGTTCTATATGGCTTTCAAAGGACAAGGTCAACATCCAGAGTTTTGGAAAGTGTCAAAGAAGGATGACCAGCTTCGGGCACGGCCAAAACATGTGATATGGTGTTGTTGGTCGTTCTGGGTGAGTGTGCTTAACACTCAATTTGGCTCTGTTTCTTTACTTAGCTCTGGAGTCGCCAGGTATCGTTAAGATACCGCCACAAGTTCAAGGTGAAGTTCAAAGCAATAAAACCATACACCAATTAGTAAGTTCAAACAACTGAGTTTATTATAATACAATTATAATAACTACCCATGCACACGCTAAAAGGATTAAGCTATTCCTACCGCTAAATAAACTAATACTTATCTTGAAGGAACTGCCGGGTCAGGGAACATGGTCTCTTGCTGTGCTCTGGTCTGCAGACTTCAGGTTGGTATAAGTTAAAAGGGGTCAGGAGTGTCTATCTCTGGTAGCGATCGTTGTGAGACACTTACTTGCTGGCGGCTGCTGTCCGAACCGAACCTCTCCTTCAGGGTCGTCTTGGCAAAAGCTGGTCGAGGTGCTGGTCCACAGAGGAGTGCTGGTCAAAGAGAGAGGAGGGCTGGACGAGAAGAATGAACCATGTGTGGGACCTGTCTTTTATAGGTCCCAGGGATCCGCGCCCCTTTGGGCGGACTCCCTTACCTGCTTGGAATCGATTGGGTCTCTTCCCAATCGATATGTTTGAATCCCCCCAATACTGAGGCTGTTCCTTAGCTACTGGGCGGGCTCTCAGGCTCTTTGTCTTCGAACCCTGTTGGTGCCTGAGTGTCTGGTATCCTTTACAATGTTGCCGTTGCTTCCCCATTTGTGTCCATTGTATCTGGAATCATTCCATTAACATGCTAATTATCCCGGTGATTGCCTCATTAGTATGCGGAATGTTCGTTTCGGTGCTGTCTGCTTTCTTAGTAGACAGAATCCATACCTGCTAGGTGCAGCCTGCTGGCGCTGCAAACACTGTCCATTTTATCCTATATGCTTTGCATTCCTCCATTTTGTATTCAGGGAAATGGCCAACTTCGGTGGCTACAGTGTGCAGGGCCGAGTGAGCATCTGTCACATTTGATGGCGTTGTAGAAAAACTTACTAATTCTGTTCTTGGTAAAGTGAATTCTAGAACTTTAAATTCAATTAAGCATGGCCGAACGCTCCCGATCGGGAACGGCATTTCCGGGGCTTTAAGCCCAGTCCCAGGGTCCACGGAGGCGTCAAAGGCAGGGAGAAGGCACGGAGGAGGCACAGTAGAAAAAGATGTCCAGGATCAGCAAGAAAACGGCCGGTAAAAGAACAGCTGAGGGTCCGTCAGGGAGTGGAGGGGTCACCAGGGAAAAAGGAGGCTGGAGCACCAGGGGAGGCTGCATTGCTGAAGGCTGAAGAAATAACTAAGGTAATAGCTTCAGAATTCGAAAGGCAGTTTACAAAACACTTGGAGGCGATGAGGAAGGAGATGAGGGAAGTTTTGAGTGTGCTGGTGGAGGAGGCGATTTCCCCGGTGATGACGGCGTTGGCGAGCGCAGTGGCGGAGGTGCGGGCGCAAGGAAAGGCGCTGACGGTAGTGGAGGAGACGGTGGCGCAGCACGGTGATCAACTTACCTCGATGGGGAAGGAGATGTGGAAGGCGATGGAGGTGAACAAGGATCTGTGAGGAAAATTGGAAGACCTGGAAAACAGGTCCGGGCGACAGAATTTGAGGATTGTGGGGCTGCCCGAAGGAGTTGAAGGGCCGAGGCCGACGGAGTATTTCGCCGCTATGCTGGCAAAACTATTGGGGCAGGGGGAGGATCCCTCCCGATATGAACTGGATCGGGCTCATTGGTCGGGGAGGCCTGTACCAAAGCCGGGTGAGCCACCAAGGGTAGTGACTTTGTGCTTCCGTAGGTACTGTGTGAAAGAGAAGGTCCTGTGCTGGGCCAAGCAGAAGCGGGTGGTGCAGTGGGCTGGAGCTGGTATACGTGTATACCAGGACTTTACGGTGGAGCTGGTGAGGAGGCGGGCTGCTTTCAACCGGGTGAAGAGGGCACTGTATATTAGCAAGGTGCAGTGCGGCATTGTATATCCAGTGAAGCTGAGGGTGACTTATAAGCTCAAGGACTTTTATTTTGGAACAGCGGAAGCAGCGGAGGAGTTTGCGAAGGCAGAAGGACTGTGGCAGAACTGAGAAATGGCCATGTGCCGATGTAACCTCAGGACTGTATTTTCTTCTTTTTTGTCTCTTCTTTTTTTGTTTCACTGCGTCCGGGTGTATGGGCTAAAGGAGCCAATGGTGTTTATATTTGGACAAGGGAAGTGATGGGATTTGCACTCGAAGCGAGGGCTCTTTGGGGTGTAGGTGGATATCATAGATTATCATAGAATTTACAGTGCAGAAGGAGGCCACTCGGCCCATCGAGTCTGCACTGGCTCTTGGAAAGAGCACCCTACCCGAGGTCAACACCTCCACCCTATCCTCATAACCCAGTAACCCCACCCAACACTAAGGGCAATTTTGAACACTAAGGGCAATTTATCATGGCCAATCCACCTAACCTGCACATCTTTGGACTGTGGGAGGAAACCGGAGCACCCGGAGGAAACCCACGCACACACGGAGAGGATGTGCAGACTCCACACAGATATGTGGGGTGTGTGTGTGAAAAGGGGATTTCTGGGCTTTCCTTGGGCCGGGCAAGAGGGAATGGGACCTGGGCGGGGGCCTCCATGCTGGCCGGTTTAAACCGGCCAGTGAATGGGAGTATGGTGGGGGAGGGGCTGGGGCCATCGGAGCCTGGCAGAACAGGGTCCGAGTGGTCTAGCCGGAGTGGAAAGTTGGGGGGAAGGAACCGAGGTTGGGGGAAGGAGTTTTACAAGAGGCAGTGGGGGGGGGTTTAACAACTCTTGGGTATCACATACGGTACTCTTTCGGAGAGTGGACGGCATTGAGTGTGTGTGGGGGGGGGGGGGGGGGGGGAGTGGACTCTAGGATGACCATAGGCGGTCCCGGACTCCTTTCTTTTTTCTCCTTTGTTTTTTTGTTTCCACCGTGGGAGGGTTTGTTTTATTGGATGCACATATTGACAGGTGGGCTGTTGTTTGGGGTGGTGGGAGGATGGGTTTGTTGTTATTGTTAAGGGGATTGACTTTGTATTTGTTACAGTTTACTGTTTGGGGGTGGGGTGGGAATTTTGGAGGAAAATGTGAAAATGGAGAATAAAAACATTTTTTATTAAAAAAGTGGCACCAGATATACGAAACAGCAAAGTTCCTGAGAGGATTTGTTTGGCAGTGGGGTTGATTGGGAACCGCTCACTTTTGTTATTCACTTTATAGCCAGGGAATGAGTCGCAGGCGCTAAAAATATTCATTATTCCATTAACACAGGCAAGAGTGTTAGTAATATATAATAGGAGGTCATCGGCATATAATGACACACAATGCTCCACACCAGTTCAATGGATACCCTTTAGCAGTGTGGATTACTTTAAGGCTATTGATGGGTTCCTTCGCCAGGGCAAAAAGCAGTGGAGACAGGGTGTCCTTGACTGGTTCCCCTGGGAATGGGGAAGTACTCTGTAGAGAGTTTGCACACATGCGCAGTAGGGGGTATAGAAGGCGAATCTATTAAGTAAATTTTAAACCAAATGCAAACTTACCCAAAATTGCAAACCGATTATCTCACTCCACTAGGTCAAAAGCTTCTCCGCATCTGGAGAGGAGACGGCTTCAGGGACAGTCGAGACAGTTGGGGTAAGTGTCATGTCAAGAAGACGATGTACATTAGAGGATAATTGGAATCCCTTTACAAAGCCAGTTTTATCATCAGTATTATATGAGGAAGACATGGCTCCAAATGGCACACCAGTACCTTAGCTAACAGCGTTATATGAGAGAGGCCGATATGAGTCACATTCTTCAGTGTCCCTGTCTTTATTTGAGTACAGGCAAAATGGAAGCATGAGACAATGAATCATTAATATTTGTAGTAATAGGGTATTAAGCTGAGTGGAGAACCTTGTATAAAACTCAATAGGGAAACAGTTAGAGCCTGGGATCTTACCACTTTGCATCAACTTAATGCAGTTTATCTCATTCAGGCACAAAGGATTGTCCAAATCTCTGCTCCAACCCATATCTACCGATGGATGTTCAAATTATTTAAGAGTCAGCTATTGCCATGCTGTCCGATGGAGATGAGAATTATGGCGGTTAGAATAAAAGGAGCAAAGGTCAAATTAATATTCGAGCGGTCACTAGTAGGATTTTGAAGGAGTCATAGATGTTGGCGATAAACCGAGAAAGAACTGGCGTCTGAGCTGGTGGGCTAGTAGGCAGCCAGCTTTGTCCCCCTTGAACGTTGTAACATGTACTCAGCTTTACTTGTGGAATGTAAGTCAAATTGGGCCTGGAGCTTTAGCCTGTCTACATACAACTCAGGAGTGGGATAATGCAATGTGACAGTCCATTCGAAAATTGAATTCACCAATTCTTGTTGTTTTAATTTTCTTTGTTTGATAATATATGCATTGTAACAAATTATGTTCCCCTGGAGAACTGCCTTGAGGGTCTCCCATAATACTGATGGGGTGATGGAATCAGATTTGTTTGTTTAAATAAAAATATCCATACTGGTAGATATAGATTTACAAAATATCTTTGTCAGATAGTAAGGCTGTGTTAACTCTCCATGGGGGCCGACCTTTAACTTTGGACGCAAGAGCCAGGTCAAGGGCATGACCTGATAAAACTGCAGAGTATTCTGCTATAGTTGTAACTGGGGAGAATAGCTCTATCTAAAAAAGAAATAGTCGATGCGCGAGTAAGCATGGTCGACATGAGAGAAGTAAGAAAAATCCCTTGCGACCGAGTGGCGAAAATGCTAAGTGCCACACAACACATTTGACTTGTAAAGGTGGAGAAGTCTTTGGAAAGGTCGGAAAGGGCAAAAGTCTTTGGACTTGAGCGATTCGCCTTTGGATTAATACTTCAGTTTAGATCCTGTCCAATATTAAGATGGTGGGTGTCTAGATTGGAAAGGGAGGATAGAAGTGATGTGATAAATTTTGTATCGTCCCAGTTAAAGGCATAGATGTTCACCAAAACTAGAGGAGTTCGAAAAAGTGTACTACTAACTATTGTAAGGTTACATTTAAGGGAAAAACTGCGTTTTTTTTTGTTGAACAAAATTGCCATTCCCCTAGCCTTGCTATTAAAGTTGGAATGAAACACCTGGCCAACCCATGCTTTATATAGTCTGGTGTGATTTTTACATGAAGCTGCATTTCTTGAAGGAATGCAACATCAGTGTTGAGGCTCAAGATATGAAAACACTTTGGAACGTTTTACTGGGCCATTTTACCCCCTAACATTCCATGTGACTAATCTTATCAGAAGCCCCATACCACCCTGAGCTAGTCATAAGTATAGGAAGACTTTCTGAACTGGTTAGTAAATTGAATGAAAATGAAAGCAAGATCTAGAGGATCCATTACACAATGAGAAAGTCCAAATACAGAAAGGTCTTTGATACTGTCAATGTAGAAAATCTCTTCCATACCCCTCCATTGCAGAACAATCATCATTCTTCTAACCCACTAGAACAAAAACCAAACAGTGTGATAATAAACCTTAAACTAAATAAGACCATGAATAAAATCCTGAGCTCGCCATTATAAACACGATGAGCAGCAGGTATTCCACCTTGTATGACATCTTTTGGCTAACCAACATTGTTAATGCTGTGCACTTCGTATTCTATAATTCGCCATTGGAAAGTTGCTTGTTCTAACCGCATAGTAGGGACTGTGGTGTAAACAAAGAGTCAAACATGTCCTTAAAATGAGCATATTAAATGACCAATACAGATATTCAAACACATGATTCCACAAAACAATACCACAGACAAGCCCATCAAGAATTAAGTAAACATGATTGAAGAAAAGAATCTGGTGCGCCAAAGAAGCGATCTTCTCTGTTAACTGTGATGCGGAGACGGGCAGAGTGAATCAACATGAAACTAATACCTTCCTTGTCCAGTGTGAGCTCGATGTTAAATGCTGCACCCTTCCTTGTCAGACCTGCACTTGTTCCCCGGTAGATCCTGATTCAGTGGCCTTGGTAAGTGACAGCATGTTCCTTTGGCCACCGAAAAACAAGCTCCTTATCTTTGGAACAATGGAACTAGACTCCAATGGCTTGCTGGGGGTAACTAGGTTGAAGTTTTGGCAGAAGAGTACGATGGGCTCGGTCTAGTTCCGGGGGCTTAGGGAATGTATCTTCACCCACCACCTTTCTGAATAATGCTGACAGAAACTTTCGGGGGCTCGGCCCTCGGTCCACTCTGGTGTACCAACAATGCGTAGGTATTGTTGCCGTGACTGTTTTTCCACGTCATCGACTTTGCCCCACAACGTCACACTCTCCTCAATCGCTGCAGTCAACCTGGACTCGGTGACCAATCCTGCTGTTGTGGTCCAAAAGGGCCGTCTTGATGTCAGTAAGGGTGCTGGCATGAGAATCAAAAGCTAAACATCTGGTATCAAGGGAGGACCGAATAGGTCCCAGCAACTCATCCAATAAATTTTTCAGCTCCAGAGTCAAACTTTGTTGGGACTTGTCAACCTCAGTGACCAGAATTTCGCTCAAGAGTTTTGGTAGTTAGAAGCAT
This sequence comes from Scyliorhinus canicula, assembly GCF_902713615.1. NCBI lineage: Eukaryota > Metazoa > Chordata > Chondrichthyes > Carcharhiniformes > Scyliorhinidae > Scyliorhinus > Scyliorhinus canicula. The sequence continues at coordinate 88,742,293 of NC_052147.1, forward strand.
GGGGGTGCCAGTGCCATCTTAACTGTAGTTGTCTCGGCAGGTATACCTTTATCATTTAATATATCCCGCCTGTATGTTTTAAATTCTTGGCTATGCTTTTAAAAAATCCTTGTTGTCTGAGTATTTAAATTAATTTCCACGGCAGCAAATAACAATATACCGGTGTATTGAGAAGGAACTTGTTGCCCAACCAGAAGTTAGCTCTTCATTTCTAACATGGAATTTGCAGTCACCTCCATCTTACCTGTGTCATTAAACCTGCTATGATGTAACTGCAGATGGCCAATGCCATAGCTTCCACTGGAGCACAAACCGCTCTCATCAAAGGTATAATTGCTATAATGGTAACTCCGGCTACTGCCGTAGAATCTCAAACTTATGCCATCTGGATACCACTGGGACTTCCAGGGCATACCAGCAGTCTGTTAATCAGTTCCTCCGTATTAGTAGGATTGCTAAGATGTGGCAGAGTGGAAGTGCCTTGATGGAGCAGGATGGTAATAATCCTGCTCCCACCCCTATCATTTCACTAGTAGCCCTGCTGTTGCCTGTCAACCAGCAAGCCGTAATTGCTGCATTTTGAAGCTCAACCTTCTAGGCCTAAGGCAGATTTAAGGGAGTGTGCAAGGGTGATTAATTTAATTTTGCTTCAAATATAGAAACTGTGACCCTGTATTCTAAATTCCCCAGAGGAAACATTTTCTCTGCATCAGTCTTGTCAAGTCCCTTAAACTTTATATATTTCAATTAGATCACCTCTCATGCTTATAAACACCAGGGAATATAGGCCTTGCCTCTTCTATCTCTCTTTGTTGCCATTCCCCTTATCCCAGGTATGAGTCTAGGGAACCTTTACTGCACTCCCCCTGAAGCAAGTAAAGCTTTCCTTGGGTAAGAAAATTGTAACTGTACACAGTACTCCAGATGTGGTCTCACCAAGACCCTATGTAATTGCAGTCAAACTACTTTACTGCGGCACTGCAATGCATTTGTAATAAAGGCTAGCACACTATTTGGTTTCCTGATTGTTTGCTGCATTTTAACTTTCTGTGGTTTGTGCACAAAGACACCCAGGCCCTCTGAATACCAACTATTCCCAGTCTCCCACCTTTAATAAATATATTCTGCTTTCCTTGATGCATACTTAATATTTCTATACATTATTTTCCACATGCCATTTTCTTGTCCACTCATTTCACCTGTTTATATCCCTTTGCAGCCTCTTTCCCTCCCCACCTAACTTTACATTGCAACAAACTTGGACATGATGCACTTGGTCCCCTCATCTAAGCCATTGATGTATTGTAAATAACTGAGGCCTGAACACTGATCCATTTGGTAACCTGTTGTTCAGGCTGTGATCTTAAATCACGTTTCCAAACAATTGGCTACTAGTATTCTACCCCAATTTCACTATCTCTGCCCCTCCACAGACAATCGATCATTTCCTCTCATTTGCCAGATTTGTGAATAGGAAATGATTATCACTACGAGCAGAGAAAGGATGATGATGGAGGTTTTCGACTATATCTATCAATGAATATCTGTCATGGAATTTGGTTTGTTTCATTCTTTAATTGTTTTTCATTGGACTTGAATCTGGTTATGGCAGACACAACTAATTTATGGCTGTGTTTTTATTGCATAAACCGTTAATGCCATAGCACTCATAGATAGTAAAACTAATTATGTTGCACTGCCTGATACTATCCTTAAGAATTGAATCCCTCAACAGTATCTGATAGGAATTATTCTATACTTTTCTGAGCAGGAAGGATGTGCAGGTGGCTGTAGTTTAAGGGTCTGGCACAGATTGGGTTAATTTGGGTCTGAGTACAGTACTCCCACACAATGATATAAGAGATACATGACCTACACTTCAGGGTCAGTCTAATGTTAGATAGAGTTGTGTGCACAAACAAGCATGGAGACAGCTCCTAGCTTGAATCCTTTACTGTGTATATGGGAGATGATGGCGTAATGATATTTTCACTGGACTAGTAACCCAGGGACCCGGGGTCAGAGGCAGACTTACAGTGAAACACACAGCACTGCAGCATGAAGTCTTGGCCAGTGGGGGAGGGGCGGTATACTGATGGGTGGCTGTGGTGTGGGAGAACAAGTCAGTATAAGTCTGCCTCTGGTGTGTATTTATCTACAAGGGTCAACAATTTAGCTCACAAACCATCCTCGCTCGCTTGCCCAACCACCACACCCACCCCAGTGTTTCTCCAAACCTTGATTATGAGTGCTTTATTTTAAAATCCATGTTCCTGCAAAAAAAACCAACACAAAGCAGGTTCCACCCCCACTCGGGGCAGCAACGCCTCTGCCACCTCATGTCAACCCACAACCGTTTGCACCCAATGGTGCAGTTGCAAGGCCATGCCCCTCCCCCTTGCTGTCATCGCCAGCTTCCTCCTATTAGTTGGTTATGATGCTTCAACTGCGGTTGCATCACTGGGTATCTTTGGGGTAATGTCATGGGTGGACTGATTTGCCATGTTAATCCAGGACTAAGTCAGGGATGAGTTGACAGCTGTACTCTGCAAAGCCTCCATATACAAGCAGCACAATTGTGTAAACTCTGCAAGTCTTGGGAGTTCTCTTTAGTTTTATATGTCATGGGACTGAAATATCAGAGATGTCTTAAAATGGTAGTAGTGTCAGAGGTCTAGATGGAGCAGAATTTGTAAGGAGCATCCATGAGGGTTTTCAAGAGCAGTATGTAAATAGTCCAACTCGGGAAGGGACCATAGTGGACCTGGTGTTGGGTAATGAGCCCGACCAGGTGGCTGAAGTTTCAGTAAGGGATTAGTTTGGGAATAGTGATCACAATTCCGTAAGTTTCAGAATACTCATGGACAAAGACGAGAGTGCTAAATTGGGGGAAGGCCAACTATACCAAAATTCGGCAGGAGCTGGGGAATGTGGATTGGGAGCAGCTGTTTGAAGGTAAATTCACATTTGATATGTGGGAGGCTTTTAAAGAGAGGTTGATTAGAGTGCAGGACAGACATGTCCCTGTGAAAATGAGGGATAGAAATGGCAAGATTAAGGAACCACGGATGACAGGTGAAAATGTGAGACTAGCTAAGAGGAAAAAGGAAGCATACATAAGGTCCAGGCGACTGAAGACAGACGAAGCTTTGGAAGAATATCGGGAATGTAGGACCAATCCAAAACGAGGAATCAAGAGGGCTAAAAGGGGTCATGAAATATCTTTAGCAAACAGGGTTAAGGAAACTCCCAAAGCCTTTTATTCATATATAAGGAGCAAGAGGGTAACTAGAGAAAGGGCTGGCCCACTCAAGGACAAAGGAGGAAAGTTATGCGTGGAGTCAGAGAAAATGGGTGAGTTTCTTAACGAGTACTTTGCATCTAGGAGAGGGACATGATGGATGTTGAGGTTAGGGATAGATGTTTGATTACTGTAGATCAAGTCGGCATAAGGAGGGAGGATGTGTTGGGTATTCTAAAAGGCATTAAGGTGGACAAGTCCCAGGTCCGGATGGGATCTAGCCCAGGTTACTGAGGGACGTGACAGTGGAAATAGCTGGGGCCTCAACAGATATCTTTGCAGCAAGCTTGAACACTGGTGAGGTACCGGAGGACTGGAGAATTGCTAATGTTGTCCCCTTGTTTAAGAAGGGTAGCAGGGATAATCCAGGTAATTATAGACCGGTGAGCCTGATGTCAGTGGTAGGGAAGCTGCTGGAGAAGATACTGAGGGATGGGATCAATTCCCATTTGGAAGAAAATGGGCTTATCAGTGAAAGGCAACATGGTTTTGTGCAGGGAAAGTCATGTCTTATCAACGTAATAGAATTCTTTGAGGAAGTGACAAAGTTGATTTATGAGGGAAGGGCTGTAGATGTCATATACATGGACTTCAGTAAGACGTTTGATAAGGTTCCCCATGGTAGGCTGATGGAGAAAGTGAAGTCTAATGGGGTCCAGGGTGTACTAGCTAGATGGATAAAGAATTGACTGGGCAACAGGAGACAGAGAGTAGTAGTGGAAGGGAGTTTCTCAAAATGGAGAACTGTGACCAGTGGTGTTCCACAGGGATCTGTGATAGGGCCACTGTTGTTTGTGATATACATAAATGATCTGGAGGAAGGTATAGGTGGTTTGTTTAGCAAGTTTGCAGATGACACTAAGATTGGTGGAGTAGCAGATAGTGAAGGGGACTGTCAAAGAATACAGCAGAATATCGATAGATTGGAGAGTTAGGCAGAGAAATGGCAGATGGAGTTCAATCCGGGCAAATGCGAGGTGATGCATTTTGAAAGATCCAATTCAAGAGCGAACTATGCGGTAAATGAAAAACCCCTGGGGAAAATTGATGTACAGAGAGATCTGGGTGTTCAGGTCCATTGTGCCCTGAAGGTGGCTGCGCAGGTTGATAGAGTGGTCGAGAAGGCATACGGCATGCTTTCCTTCATCGGAAGGGGTATTGAGTACGAGTTGGCAGGTCATGTTACAGTTGTGTAAGACTTTGGTTCGGCCACATTTGGAATACTGCGTACAGTTCTGGTTGCCACATTACCAAAAGGATGTGGTTGCTTTGGAGAAAGTGCAGAGGAGGTTCACCAGGATGTTTCCTGGTATGGAGGGCGCTATCTATGAAGAGAGGTTGAGTAGATTAGAATTATTTTCATTAGAAAGATGGAGGTTGAGGGGGTCCTCATTGAGTTCTACAAAGTCATGAGAGGTATAGACAGGGTGGATAGCAAGAAGCTTTTTCCCAGAGTGGGGGACTCAATTACTAAGGGTCACGAGTTCAAAGTGAGAGGGGAAAAGTTTCAGGGAGATATACGTGGAAAGTTCTTTATGCAGAGGGTGGTGGGTGCCTGGAGCGCATTGCTGGCGGAGGTGGTAGAGGCGGGCACGGGCACGATAGCGTCATTTAAGATCTATCTAGACAGAATCATGAATGGACAGGGAGCAGAGGGATACAGATCCTTAGAAAATAGGCGACAGTTTTAGATAGAAGATCTGGATCGGAGCAGGCTTGGAAGGCCGAAGGGCTGTTCCTGTGCTGTAATTTTTCTTTGTTCTTCTTGTTCGCACGCAGCTGCCACTCATCTGTTACTGCTTGCCTTCACCATTCACTGTTAACCTTTGTTCCTCTCGACTCTTTCCAGGTCCATCATAATATCTAGGCTTAAGTCACGTTAGAAGAAGAAAAACACAGTTCTCCAGGGATCTATTGTCACTTGCTGACCTCCTTGCAAGCACCAGCTCAGAATGCTGACAGTCAATTACAGGTGTTTGTACTGGGTGAATCATTTGAGTGAAAGTGAACAGAAACAAAGACGGGGGAAATACCAGGTCAGGGACCAATTGTACAAAGAAGCTTGTGTTCTAGCTCTGCTATAGATTTGAGAGATCAAGACATCCAGCAAATAAATAATGGGTATAGACTAGCAACTACTCAATGCATTGGACTCCCTACCTGAGAGGTTCACACTACATCTGACACTCAGATGATTAAATAGCACTGGGTGCAATTCCAGTCGACAAAGGGCACCTAAGAAACTAGTGTCCATATTACCAGTTGGCATATATGCATATAAACTGAAAATATTCACATAATTTGTTTCTGTGCACAACCATTTCTTTAATTGAATCGGATTTTAACTCTGAAGGTACCATATGAAGACATAAACATTGCACCACACAATAAATTAAGATCATTTTCTTTCACCATACTCCCCCATCTATATTTGGTGCCACGATACGCAAACCTTAATAGAGCTCTCTGAAAAAATTCCACCAGTTTCAAGCCCATCTCCTTGCGCTACCTGGTGATGCCAGGTTTACACTTCGTACATGGTCAATCTTAGACACAACTGAGACCTGCTGATGTATTCAATGTCATGGTTTTGAGGAGGTGACCACTGTGATAGGGTCATAATTCTTCAGTCTGTCATTTTGAAAAACGCAATCATTAGTTCCAGGCATTCTGGAGTCAGCACTTTGTGATCTCTGATATTTTGAATTCCCTTTGCACAGCAGTTAGAATCCACCACTTTCAAATGAACAGATTTCATTGGGATCAGGAGGGCATTGATGTAATTGAGGATGGGGTTTGGTGTTATTGGGGGCAGGGGTTGGTGTCATTGGGGGTGGGCCACCTTGTCACCAGAGGGCAGGGCGTGACAGGAGGGTCGTGCAAAGAGGGAGAGTGCAGGGTCTTTGAAAATGCAAGTCCACCTCTGTCCAGGGTCATGTTCTGGGTTTGAATCTCACCATGGCAGATGGTGAAAGTTGAATTCCACAAATACCTGGGATTAACCTGAAACCATGGTCGATTGTAGTAAAACCCGATCCTTACCTGGTCTGGCCTTGCATTACTCCAGATCTCTTGTGTCCTCTGAAAGTCACTCAGTTCAAAGGCAATTAGGGATAATAATAATCGCTTATTGTCACAAGTAGGCTTCAATTAAGTTACTGTGAAAAGCTCCTAGTTGCCACATTCCAATGCCTATTCGGGGAAGCCGGTACGTCAATTGAACCCGCGCTGCTGCCTTGTTCTGCATACAAGCCAGCTGTTTAGCCCACTGCTAAACCAGCCCCTGTACCCACACCCCATGAATACATTTTTTAAATGTACATAGTTTTGTAGTTAATAAATACATATAGTTAACCTACTAAGATCTACCCCATGGCATCCAACACACTACAACAGTGACAAAGAGCATAAGGGGAGAAAAATCCAAGCCTAGCCTTTCCCATTGTTGATAGGACCCCAGATCAGTCAGTACAAACTGGAAACAATTTACGTGGTTGATTGTGCTGCTCAAAGAAGGCATCCATGGTGGTGGGTTGGTCCAAAAAGAAAGATTGGGTTTGCTGTGATTGACAAGGGCACAATCAGGAGGCACAAAGGTATTTGTATAAAAATGGGCAAAATTCAGTAATTGAAGTTTCAGCCTATTTTTCCAGATGGAACTTTAATTCCCAAACAAGGCACAATCATTCTTCCCATGGATTTACAACACTCAGAACTTTTTTTCTGTTTATTGTGTAATAAATTTAAATTGTGCTATGTTTAGGCTGTGGGAACACTGAAAATCACTTAAGTGAACTTCACAAAATTTTAAACATTTATTTTGGCAGTTGCTATTTGCTAATTCAGGATTTGTAGCTTTCTTAAAATATTACTTTTTCTGTTGCTCATTTATTCCTCATTACTGATTGAATTATAATATGTTCTATTAGATTACTTATCTATTAGATTGTGTTTCAGTTATTCACTGAACCTATGATGTACAAATGTGTAATGCCTCAATGTAACATTTGTAGGCTAAGTAGCATATTAGTCATGTTTTACACCTTTATAGTGTTCTTCATATATGGAAAATGATGGACATTTCCAATCAAATCAAATAAATCACCATCTCTGCACAACATTTGCCGTTATACCTTTCCAAATATTTTAGGAAGCTTGTCTGTCCTTTCACATATTTATTGTACAGTTTATTCTTTAATTCAACATGTGCAATGCAACAGGAGAGCTGTCTGATGCCAGTTTAAAAATCGAGCTCGCTTCATTGAGAGTGCAGTCTTCCTTTCTGCTTTTGGAAGTTGGGGCAATTTGTCCCTGGGGATGTGGCAATACTTGCAGAATTCCTCCTGATGAAAAGGTAGAAAACCACTGATATTTTCTGACATTGTGTGAGTAAAAATGCAGCATATTGTTAGGGAGATAAAGCAATGAATGTCATTTTGAAGAAGAAAAACTTGTTTCTGTTTTTGCAGTTGTTCATCTGCAAGAAGCCACATGTGAATGGGTTTTAACCTTATAAAGTAATGCCAGCAAAGCAGGATAAAGCAACTCCAATGTGGCTGCTAGCCACATTCTGGAAAATGTCAGCTGATTTCATGTTTGGAATGTTCTTTTCCATAACCATATTCTGCTCCAACTGCAATTCGTCACCACTATTACACACTGGTGTAAATGCTGGAGCACTTGGCATTGAGCACATATTTGAATTTTGCATTAATCCAGGAAATACTTGATGAGTCGAATCGGAGGGGAGCCACCTTCAAATCCAGTTTAAGGAGAGCTTTGACAGCCAAGGAGGGCAAAATGTCCCATCTGATATGTCTCCAACTGTTCAAAATTACTGTTACTCTTTTCAGATTGAAATGCTGAATAGAAACCACAGTAACACACAAAGAGTAAAAATATCTTTGTTTCATTTGTTCATTATATTGTGTTGGCCTTGGAAAAAGGCCAGGGGTTGACCTCGTGAGAGGCTGGGATTTAGAATTGGAAAAACTCCTCAGTCTTTTTCTGCTTAGTGTGCTGTTTTCAGACGTGCACAATGCAACCTGCCATGCCGTCTATGCAGTCAAACATGTTTTTGCCATTTTTCACACTGAAATGCAAAATCCTGGAGCATCTCTATGGCCTACATGGCATCAGCCAGGTTAAGAGACAGGCAAACAGATGGGCATTCATTGCGATCTTCAAGGTCATCAGCCTTTTCGACTAAAGAATGTACTGCATCTACGATGGTATCATCTGTCGGTTTTGTCATGCATCATACGGCATTGTCTGCCTTTGTGTAAGTTTCCATGGTTGCCTCTATTGGAATCTTCTTAACAACCTCCTGCAGGCAAGCAAAATGTGCCTTGTCAGCGGATTGGTTGGCATCACCCTGCTTCTCATTCTCGCTATCCTGTGCAGCCGTAACCTGAATGAATCCAGTATGCTTCAAGTAATTTGCAATTATGGATTCCTGCACCATCTCTTACGTCTCCTTCAGCATTAGCATGGTCTCTAATACTATGAGATTGTAGTTCTTCTTACCGAAGGCCTTGATAAGCTGAGAGATCAGCTGCTGTTGATAAGAAAGTTTCCAAGTTTCTAATTGCCCCATGATATGTTGGCAGGAGTTTGGCCATGGTGTTGGAGTGAAAGAACATCAGCTTGATGGCCAGTGATGGTCGGTTGTGCAGGGGCAGTTGTGTACAATGTTTTTTTTTTTTTGCTGATACATTTTGTCTACTTTCTTGACCCATGCATCCAAAATACTGAAGGTGATGCATTACAAATGTGAGGTGATGCATTACAAATGTGAGGTGATGCATTACAAATGTGAGGTGATGCATTACAAATGTGAGGTGATGCATTACAAATGTGAGGTGATGCATTACAAATGTGAGGTGATGCATTACAAATGTGACGTGATGCATTACAAATGTGAGGTGATTCATTACAAATGTGAGGTAATGCATTACAAATGTGAGGTGATGCATTTTGGAAGGTCTAATGCAGGTAGAGAATATACAGTGAATGGTAGAACCCTTGAGTATTAAAAGTCTGAGAGGTCTAGGTGTACAGGTCTACAGGTCACTGAAAGGGGCAACACCGGTGGAGAAGGTAGTCAAGAAAGCATACGGCATGCTTGCCTTCATTGGCTGGGGCATTGAGTATAAGAATTGGCAAGTCATGTTGCAGCTGTATAGAACCTTAGGCCACACTTAGAGTATAGTGTTCAATTCTGGTCGCCACACTACCAGAAGGATGTGGTGGCTTTAGAGAGGGTGCAGAAGAGATTTACCAGGATGTTGCCTGGTATGGGAGGGCATTAGCTATGGGGAGCGGTTGAATAAACTCGGTTTGTTCTCACTGGAAAGACGGAGGTTGAGGGGCGACCTGATAGAAGTCTACAAAATTATCAGGAACATAGACAGAGTGGATAGTGAGAGGCTTTTCCCCAGGGTAGATGGGTCAATTACTAGGGGGCATAGATTTAAGGTGCGAGGGGCAAGATTTAGAGGAGATATACGAGGCAAATTCTTTACACAGAGGGTAATGGGTGCCTGAACTCGCTGCCAGAGGAGCTGGTGGAAGCAGGGCCTATAGTGACATTTAAGGGACATCTTGATAAATACATGAATAGGATGGGAATAGAGAGATAGACCCAGGAAGTGTAGAAGATTTTAGTTTTTCTTGTACTGTGTGGGTGATGTCTTGATTTTCACAAACAACTGTGGCTTTGGACTTGCAAATCTCAAGAAGTGTTACTTTTTCCGTGTCATTCACTTTGACGCAGACAATAGGAATGAAGAGTTTCTTGCTCCAGTTTCCACCATTACACGCGTCATCCAGAAACATCAAAGAGTTTCCTGGTAAAGACAGTTAAACCATCTGATTTCAAATGCGTTAAAATGTCTCTTCAAGACGTGGCTGAGACACCAATCATCTGCCATTGCTGCCTTAACGGCAACGCTCTTACCACTTACTGAGTTGAAGATGATGCTGTACCTTTGTGGTAAACACCACTGGTTACACGCTACGTGTATTACAGTACTGCCACTGTATTACAGGTACCACAGTAAATCCCAGCCTGCTGGCTCCTCCCAGCAGGCGCTGTATAAAAGTGTATGCTCTCCTGCGCTGCCTCTATTCTGGTTCCAGCTGCAGGAGGCTTAACATTTAGTGCAATAAAGCCTCAAAAGTTTCACCATTTTCGCCTTGTGGTCATTGATGGTACATCAATTTAGTGCACCGGAATTTTAGAGATGAATGTCTTAATCAAGCCAGATCGCCTGGAGCTGAACCCTAATGCAGCCGATGCCACAGCCACCTTTGAGCACTGGCTAGCCTACTTTGAAGGATACCTCAAAGCATCTGAAGAAGCCCTCTCAGACCCACAGAAGCTCCAGATCCTCTACGCATGGGTGAGCCCACAAGTTTCCCCCCCTCATTCTGGTCGCGCCCAGTTACACAGAAGCAATGGCAGCACTAAAAGGACAGTACATCAAGACTGTGAATCATGTGTTCGCCACGCACCTTCTGGCCACGAGACAGCAACTCCCGGGGGAGTCTCAGGACGATTTCTTGTGTGCTTTGCGGATCCTTGGTAGGAACTGTAATTGCCAGGCAGTATCGGCAGTCCGACACACAGAACTGCTGATCAGAGACGCCTACATCACGGGCATCAAGTCTAATTACGTTCACCAGCGACTATTGGAAGGGGGTACACTTGACCTTACAGAGACTGTACAGCTTGCTAGCTCCCTAGAAGTGACCTCCCGCAATCTAGAGTCCTACACCTCCGACCGTGCGGCACCCTCGTGGGCGTCATGGGCCCCACCATCGTCCGACCCGGGTACGCTGCAAGCCTGTGCCGCATGCCAGCCAGCTAATTCCGGAGGTCCCAAATGCTATTTTTGTGGCCAGAACAAGCACCCCAGACATCGCTGCCCAGCGTGGAGCGCGACCTGCAACAGGCGTGGCAGGAAGGGTCACTTTGTCTCCGTTTTCCAGGCCCGATCAGTCGCTGCCGTTTCCAGGCCCCCCACGTGCGATCCAGGGGCGCCGCCATCTTCGCAGCCGCCCGCCACGTGCGGCCCGTGGGTTCCGCCATCTTTGATGTCGTCTGCCATGTGCACCACGTGGGCGCGCCATCTTCGGTGCCATCTTGGACCGCGCCTCAGGACCTCTGCGTGCCTGGCCATTTGTGGGCCACCGAAACCTCCGTCACTGCCGATCAGCCCAATGACTCCCAACATCTTCCGCAGCTCGCCTCCGTCACCCTCGATCAGTCTCTGCCCCGCTATGGCGACTGTACGGATCAACGGGCACAAGACGACCTGCCTCTTTGATTCCAGGAGCACAGCGGGTTTCATCCACCCTGTTACAGTAAGGCGCTGCTCCCTCCCAGTTCTCCCCGTGACCCAGAAAGTCTAGCTGGCCAGTGGATCCCATTCCGTACAGATCCGGGGGTACTGTGTCGTTACCCTCTCCGTACAGGGGGTAGAGTATAGGAACTTCAGACTCTCTGTCCTCCCCCACCTCTGCGCTGCCCTGTTACTAGGTCTCTATTTTCAGTGCCACCTCCAGAGCCTTACTGTGAAGTTTAGCGGGCCCCTGCCCCCCCTCACCGTTTGTGGCCTCATGACCCTTAAGGTTGATCCGCTCTCACTTTTTGCAAACCTCACCCCGGACTGTAAGCCCGTCGCCACGAGGAGCAGACGGTACAGTGAACAGGACAGGACCTTTATCGGGTCGGAAGTCCAATGGTTTCTGTGGGAGGGGGTCATTTAGGCTAGTAACAGCCCCTGGAGAGCTCAAGTGGTGGTCGTTAAAACTGGGGAGAAACACCGGATGGTCATCGTCTACAGTCAGACCATCAACCAGTACACAGCTCGATGCATACCCCCTCCCCCGCATATCTGACATGGTCAATCAGATTGCGCAGGATCGAGTCTTCTCCACAGTCGACTTGAAGCCCGCCTATCACCAGCTCCCCCTCCGCCCGGATGACCGCCAATACACTGCATTCGAAGCAGGTGGCCACCTCTATCATTTCCTTAGAGTTCCCTTCGGCGTTGCCAATGGGGTCCCAGTCTTCCGGCGAGGGATGGACCGAATTGTTGACCAGTACGGGCTATGGGCCAAGTTCCCGTACCTGGATAATGTCATCATCTGCGGCCACGACCAGCAGGACCACGCCGTGAACCTCCAGAAGTTCCTCCATACCGCCAAACTCCTTAACCTCACCTACAATAAGGAGAAATGTGTTTTCCGCACCACCCGCTGAGCCATTCTTGGCTACGTCGTGGAAAATGGACTCCTAGGGCCCGACCCCAACTGCATGCACCCTCTCCTGGAACTCCCTCTCCCCCACTGCCCCAAGAGCCTGAAACGATGCCTGAGGTTTCTTCCCATATTACGGCCAGTGGGTCCCAAATTAAGCAGACAAGGCTCGCCCACTCATCAAGTCCACAGTTTTCCCCTGATGGCTGAGGCCCGCCGGGCCTTCAACCACATCAAGGCGGACATCGCCAAAGCCACGATGCACGCAGTCGACGAGTCTCTCCCCTTTCAAGTGGAGAGTGATGCATCGGACGTGGCTCTGGCCACCACTCACAACCAGGCGGGCAGACCCGTGGCTTTCTTCTCCCGCATCCTTCGTGCCTCTGAAATTCGGCACTCCTCTGTCGAAAAGGAGGCCCAAGCCATTGTGGAAGCTGTGCGACATTGGCGGCATTACCTGGCCGGCAGGAGATTCACTCTCCTCACTGACCAGCCGTCGGTGGCCTTCATGTTTAGTAACACACAGCGGGGCAAAATCAAGAACGACAAGATTTTGAGGTGGAGGATCAAGCTCTCCACCGATAACTACGAGAATTTGTATCGCCCAGGGAAGCTCAATGAGCCCCCAGATGCCCTATCCCGTGGTACATGTGCCAGCGCACAAGTGGACCGACTCGGGGCTCTCCGCAATGACCTCTGCCACCCGGGGGTCACCCGGTTCTTTCATTTTATCAAAGTCCGCAACCTGCCCTACTCCATCGAGGAGGTCAGGACTGTAACCAGGGACTGCCAAGTCTGCGCGGAGTGCAAACCGCACTTCTACTGGCCGGACAGAGCACACCTGGTGAAGGCCTCTCGCCCCTTTGAACGCCTCAGCAAGGACTTCAAAGGGCCCCTCCCCTCCACTGATCACAACATGTACTTTCTCAATATCATTGATGAGTACTCCCATTTCCCTTTCGTCATCCCATGCCCTGACATGACGTCTGCCATGGTACGTCCATAGTGATTGGGGATCCTCCTTCATGAGTGATGAGCTGTGTCAGTTCCTGCTCAGCAAGGGCATCGCCTTGAGCCGGACGACCAGCTACAACCCCTGGGGAAATGGGAAGGTGGAAAGGGAGAACGCGCCGGTCAGGAAGGTCGTCCTCCTGACCCTTCGGTCTAGGAATCTCCCGGTCTCCTGCTGGCAGGAGGTCCTCACCTACGCGCTCCACTCTATCCGGGCGCTCTTGTGCACCGCTACTAATGAGACCCCTCACGAACGTGTGTTTGCCTTCCCTTGGAAGTCCACCTCCGGGGTCTCGCTCCCAACCTGGCTGATAGTTCCTGGGCCCGTCCTCCAGAAGCATGCAAGGAGCCACAAATCAGATCCCCTTGTCGAGAAAGTCCTCCCCCTCCATGCAAACCCACAGTATGCCTATGTGGCACACTATGACAGCCGACAGGACACAGTCTCCCTCCGGGACCTGGCACCCGCTGGTTCTCCATCCACAACCACCACTGCCCCCGAACTGGTACCGTCCCCTCCCCCTCCGGTTGCCTCCCCTGCCCCTGCATCGTCCACCCTCCCCCGCCCCTGCGTCGTCCACCCTCCCCCGCCCCTGCGTCGTCCACCCTCCCACCAGCGACCTTCACCGCAACCCCCACACCAGCAGCATCCATCTCCTCACCGGATGCACTACTGAAATGAAAATGAAAATCGCTTATTGTCACGAGTAGGCTTCAATGAAGTTACCTTGAAAATCCCCTAGTCGCAACATTCCGGCGCCTGTCCGGGGAGGCTGGTACGGGAATCGAACCGTGCTGTTGGCCTGCTTGGTCTGCTTTAAAAAGCCAGCGATTTAGCCCAGTGAGCTAAACCAGCCCCTGGGTGAAGAAGGAGAGGACAACACACTCCCAGAGTCACAGGTACCCAAATCGGCCCCCACAACACAACCAGGTCTGAGGCGATCGCGGCGGAGGGTCAAAGCCCCCGACAGACTCAACCTGTAACGTAGTTCTCACCTCCGCTGGACCTTTTTTTAAACAGGTGGTGAATGTGGTAAACACCACTGGTCACACACTACATGTATTACAGTACTGCCACTGTACTACAGTTAATACAGTAAATCCCAGCCTGCTGGCTCCTCCCAGCAGGCGCTGTATAAAAGTGTATGCTCTCCTGCGCTGCCTCCATTCTGGTTCCAGCTGCAGGAGGCGTAACATTTAGTGCAATAAAGCATCAATAGTTTCACCATTTTCATCTCGTGGTCATTGATGGTACATCAATCTTGTCTTGGTTCAGCTGTCCATAGCTTCAGAAATCCACTTTCTGCTTGGCACCACAATTTTCCATTTGCTCCATCAACTTCACCGTCTCTCCAATTGACAACATGTTTAACTTTCTCTCCGGTTTCCCACAGGTTTTGCGTGTTTGAAAGTTATTTCACAGAAAAATTTGAGCATGCATAGGTCCAACCACCCACTCTGGTTGGTGTGGTAACATAACCGCTAATTTCAGCATTATTTCTTGTTGGCGTGACTGAAAATCTGGTTAAACTTGATTGATCACTGTGGAATTTTGGGTGATCACGGGTATTGTTTAAAAGCTTGATGCACTATCAATTACGACGAGGCGAGAGTAGAGAGTAATCGAAGCCTTATTAAGCAGAGATGTGTAGCCTCCTGCAGCTGCTGCCAAAATGGCTGCAGGTCGGTGAGCAGACACATTTATACTCCGCCTACTGGGCGGAGCCAGCAGGCAGGGATCTACCCATGTATCTGTAGTACAGGAGCCTTACCGTATTACTTCTCATATACATAATATATACAAACGGTGGTTACTACCACATTCACCCCCTGTTAAAAAAAGAGTCCAGCGGGAGTGGTGGAAAAACTATTTACATGTATGTGAGCATTTTGGGGAAAGTTCATAAATTTAGCTGGTCGGGTGCCTTGATCCTCCGTTGTGAACGCCGCAGTCCTGTTGGCGATGCAGGCACCGGCTCGGTCGCCAGTGAGTCCGAGAGCGTGTAGTCCTCATCTTCAACCCCGAGTGGGACCAAGGGGAGGATGGAGCGGGGGCTGTGGAGAGGTGCGCTGGGGGGAGGATGGGTGGCGCTGGGGCAGAGGGGTGGGGGGAGGGAATCAGCTGGTGTCAGGTCCCTGAGCGAGACTGTGTCTTGGCGGCCGTCGGGGTACGCCATGTAGGCGTACTGCGGGTTTGCTTGGAGTAGCTGTACCCTCTCGACGAACGGGTCTGCCTTGTGGAGCCGCACGTGCTTGCGGAGGAGAACGGGTTCTGGAGCTGCCAGCCACGTTGGGAGCGAAACCCCGGAGGTGGACTTCCTGGGGAAGGCAAGGAGACATTCATGGGGGGCTTTGTTAGACGCAGTGCAAAGTAGCGATCGGATGGAGTGGAGGGCGTCAAGGAGGACCTCCTGCCAGCAGGAGACCGGGAGATGTTTAGACCGTAGGGCCAGCAGGACGGCCTTCCAGACCGTCCCGTTCTCCCTCTCCACCTGCCCGTTTCCCCGGGGGTTGTAGCTGGTCCACCGGCTCGAGGCCAGTGCCCTTGCTGAGCAGGAACTGACGCAGCTCATCGCTCATAAAGGAGGATCCCCGGTCGCTGTGGATATAAGCGGGGAAACCGAACAGAGTGAAGATGCTATTGAGGGCTTTGATGACTGTGGCAGACGTCATATCGGGACATGGGATGGCGAAGGGGAATCTGGAGTATTCATCAACCACGTTAAGGAAGTAACGTGTTTCGGTCGGTGGAGGGGAGGGGCCCTTTGAAATCCATGCTGAGGCGTTCAAAGGGACGGGAGGCCTTCACCAGGCGTGCTTGGCCTGGCCGGTAGAAGTGCGGTTTGCACTCCGCGCAGACCTGGCAGTCTTTGGTGACCGCCCTGACTTCCGCAATGGAGTAGGGTAGGTTGTGGGCCTTAATGAAGTGGAAGAACCGGGTGACCCCTGGGCGACAGACACCATCGTGTAGAGCCCGGAGTCGGTCCACTTGTGCGCTGGCACATGTACCTCGGGATAGGGCGATACAAAATCTTGTAATTGTAGGTGGAGAGCTCGATCCTCCACCTCAAGATTTTATCATTTTTGATCTTGCCCCGCTGTGTGTTATGGAACATGAAGGCAACCAACTGTTGGTCAGTGAGGAGAGTGAATCTCCTGCCGGCCAGGTAATGCCTCCAATGCTACACAGCTTCTGGATGGCTTGGGCCTCCTTTTCGACGGAGGAGTGCCGAATTTCGGAGGCATGGAGGGTGCGTGAAAAGAATGCCACGGGTCTGCCGGCCTGGTTGAGGGTGGCGACCAGAGCGACGTCTGATGCATCACTGTCGACTTGAAAGGGGAGGGTCTCGTCGACCGCGTAAATCGCGGCCTTGGCGACGTCGGCCTTGAGACGGTTGAAGGCCTGGTGAGCCTCGGCCGTCAGTGGAAAAACTGTGGACGTGATGAGTGGGCGGGCCTTGTCCGCATAGTTAGGGACCCACTGGGCATAGTATGAGAAGAACCCCAGGCATCGTTTGAGGGTCTGGGGCAGTGGGGGAGCGGGAGTTCCATGAGGGGGCGCATGCGGTCGGGGTCGGGCCCTAGAACTCCATTTTGCACTGCCAAGGATGGCTAATCGGTTAGTGCTGAACACGCACTTCTCCTTGTTATACGTAAGGTTCAGGAGTTTGGCGGTGTGGAGAAATTTGGAAAGGTTAGCGTCGTGGTCCTGCTGGTCGTGGCTGCAGATGGTGACGTTATCCAGGCATGGGAAGGTGGCCCGCAGTCTGTACTGGTCAACCATTCAGTCCATCTCCCTTTGGAAGACCGAGACCCCATTAGTGATGCCGAAGGGAACCCTAAGGAAGTGGTGAAGGTGCCTGTCTGCTTCGAACGCAGTATATGGGCGGTCCGCCTTGCGAATGGGGAGCTGATGGTAGGCAGATTTCAGGTCCACTGTCGAGAAGACCCGGTACTGTGCAATCTGATTGATCATATCAGATATGCGTGGCCGGGGGTACGCGTCGAGCTGCTTGTACCGATTGATAGTCTGACTGTAGTCAACGACCATCCTGTGTTTCTCCCCAGTCTTTACAACTACCACTTGAGCTCTCCAAGCGCTGTTGGTGGCCTCGATGATGCCTTCCCGCAGCAGCCGCTGGACCTCCGACCTGATGAAGGTCCTGTCCTGGGCACTGTACCGTCTGCTCCTGGTGGTGACGGGTTTTCAATCTGGGATGAGGTTTGCAAACGGGGAAGTTGGGTCGACCTTAAGGGTTGTGAGGCGCCTACAGTAAGGGGTGGTAGGCGCCCGCCGAATTTCAGAGTTAGACTTTAGTTGTTGCACTGGAAGTCCAGGCCGAGTAGCAAGGCAGCGCAGAGGTTGGGGAGGACGCAGAGCTGGAAGTTGCTGAACTCTACGCCCTGGATGGTGATGGTGACGGTGCAGTACCCCCTGATCTCCACGGAGTGGGATCCGGAGGCCAGAGAGATTTGTTGGGTAATGGGGTGTACCGTGAGGGAGAAGCGCCTCAGTGTATCAGGGTGAATGAAGCCCTCCGTGCTCCCGGAGTCAAGAAGGCAGGATGTCTTGTGCCCATCAACCTTTACCGTCGTCGACGTGGTTGCGAGTTGTGCGGCCGGGACTGGTCGAGCGTGATGGAGGCGAGCTACGGCTGGTGTTGATGGGCCCGGGGCTGGTCGGCGGCGGTTGCAGGCGATGAGGTGCCCACGGGCCGCACAAGATCTGATGGGTGGAAGATGGCGGCGCCCACGGGCCGCACGTGTTCTGATGCGAGGAAGATGGCGGTGCACATGGGTCGCACGTGTTCTGATGCGAGGAAGATGGCGGCGCCTACAGGCCGCACGTGGGTTGCGGGGACGAAAATGGCAGCGCCCACGAGTCGCACGTGGGGGTGCAGGAACAATGGGCCTGGTTACAGTGGCGATCGACCGGGCCTGGCACACCGCAGCGAAATGTCCTTTCTTCCTGCAGGCCTTGCAGATTGCGCTCTGCGCCGGCCTGTGCTGCCGGGGGGTGCTTTGTTTTTCCGCAGAAATAGCACTTGGGGGGCCCCCCCGGGGTTGGTTGGCTGCCGCGCGGCGCAGGCCTGGGGTTGGCTGGGGGCGGTCGCTGGTGGGGTCCACGATGTCTATGAGGGGGGTGCTGTGTGTTCGGGGCGTACGCTTGTCCATTACGGGAGGCTGCCGTTAGTGAGGTCGCGAGTTTCTTGGTCGCCGCGAGGTCGAGAGTACCCCTTTCTAATAGGCGCTGGCGGATGTACGCCGACCCTATGCCCGTAACGAAAATGTCCCTGATTAGGAGTTCGGAATGTTCAACGGCTGAAACTGCCTGGCAATCGCAGTCCCTCGTCAGGGCGTGCAGGGCACGCCAGAAATCTTCCAATGACTCACCGGGGTGTTGTTGCCGTGTGGACAGGAGGTGCTTGGTGTAAAGTTTGTTGGTCGGCCGGGTGTAGTTCTCTTTCAGAAGCGCCATGGCCTCAGCGTATGTGGGTGCGTCCCGGATAAGGGGAAAGATATCGGAGTTCAACCGTGTGTACAGGATCTGGAGTATCTGTGCTTCTGAGGGTTGTTCTGTCGCTGATCCGATGTAGGCTTCAAAGCAAGCTAGCCAGTGGGCGAAGGCCGACGTGGCGTTGTCTGCTTGAGGGTGCAGCTGCAGGCGATCTGGCTTGATGCGGAGGTCTATTGCTGTAAAATCCCTGCTTAATAAATTGATGCACTATCAATTACGATGAGACGAGAGTAGAGAGTAATCGAAGCTTTATTAAGCAGAGATGTGTTGCCTCCTGCAGCTGCTGCCGAAATGGCTGCAGCTAGGTGAGCATACACATTTATACTCCGCCGACTGGGCAGAGCCAGCAGGCAAGGATCTACCCCCGTACCTGTAGTACAGGAGCCTTACCGTATTACTTCTCATATACGTAATAAATACAAACAGTGGTGACTACCACAAAGCTTTTGAAATGAAATGAATTGAAAACCGCTTATTGTCACAAGTCGGCTTCAAATGAAGTTACTGTGGAAAGCCCCTGGTCGCCACATTCTGGACGGGTGTGATAACTTTGACATTAGTGGAATTTCGTGTCACCCGATTTTTATTAATTGCGACTGTCTATAGAGAAGACATGTTAGTTAATGAAAATATTATAAAATGCTGACTTAATTAAATTTCATACCGATATTCATGATTGTGCTGTTAGTTATCTATTATCCGTGACATTGTTACTCCTCCAAGCTTAACGTTTGAAATGTGTAAGTCTTCATGTGTAAGTCTTCATTGCTGGAGGTCATATTGTTGGAGGTTCCTACGACGTGGAAATAAACCTAACACGCTATATTCAAGACGTTATCGTATTGCTTTGATTAAGAATTGGACTTTTCTGTTGAACAAAGAAAATTAAGATGGCTGCTACAAATCACCTGATCACAGGATTGGCTCTTTGTTTGGGACTGTCCCCAGGAGTTTCAAGGACCCAACAAATCTTAGTTTCTAGAATGTCACACCTCAATATGCCTAGAGAGCTGCTCCAGATTCTTATCACATCTGGGATTGTTTAGACCAATTTCAAAGGGGACTACAGCAATGTTATTTGCATCTGATAAGCCCACTTTGCAAATAGAATCAGTGGGTCGGCCTAAACAATAGCTTCCCAAACATCAGATCCTCATCATAGATGCTACCTCTTTCAACAGTTAATGACTGTGGCATGCATTCAGTCAAAGCTAATTCCAGGCACTGGATAAATGTCACATTTGAAGTTATTTTGGAGAAGGAAAGTCACAGCCCCAAGCCTCTAACCTTTTTGGACAGTTTAATATTACAGTTTTGGGCCTCACATTCAATGTGTTGTTTGACATTGAACTGGTGAGTGAAGAAGCAGGCTCCTCCAGGCTCAACAATTTGCCTCGAAGCTGGCCCTTCTGGAAGATTTCGTACCATTGTCTCCAGAACTGATCAATCTTTTCAATCGGCATCAACTCTAGTTGAACTCTAATGCCTAGATGAAGAATTCCTCATTGGACTCCGAATTTGAACCAATATTCATTTTCTGTGGTCCTTGTATTGTAAAACTCCTATTCTCTATCTCCCTTCCCCATTTTATTAGTGTGTTTGTATGGAGTGGGTTGTTGCTAACACTCCTTTGCCTTAGTTTTGAATGTGTAAAATAAACAAACCTTCTGAATTGCTCCTAACTTGAGTTTGCTGTGGATTATTAGTAAAATTAGACCAAAAACTGAGGGGGTGGGAAAACACACCACTGCTTATTCTCAAAAGATTAATTCAAAACGCCTCTGCTTCCAGATGGGTGGTAAGAGGAGATCAGTGCAGTTTGACTGTCTCTTTACTATTCTGACAGCTAACTTGTATCTATCATTTGCAAAATATCTTGGCCAAATCACATAACCTAAATCGCTCCTGTTATGTTTGGCACTATAGGAATTTTGT
The DNA here is from genome assembly GCF_902713615.1 of Scyliorhinus canicula. Lineage (NCBI taxonomy): Eukaryota > Metazoa > Chordata > Chondrichthyes > Carcharhiniformes > Scyliorhinidae > Scyliorhinus > Scyliorhinus canicula. The sequence goes on from NC_052147.1 coordinate 88,763,322, forward strand.
CATTCTGATGGCACGGAGCCAGCAATTGTCACATACTTTGGAGAACATTACAAGCTAGCTGCCTATACATTTAGGGGTAGCCTACATGAGAAATTGGTATGAACTTTTTATTTATTTGTTCATGGGAATAGGGTGTCGCTAGCGATATAGTTGGTGATACAGTTCCAAGTCAGGATGGTATGTGGCTGGGAGGGAAACTTGCAGGTGGTGGCGTTCCCATTTGGCTACTGGAACTTCTGGCATAGTTTTGGCCATAAGCCAAGAACTAGGTTAGGGCAATAGGAATCTAAGGTAGGGAAGACCATTTGGGGAAAAAAGTTCAACGAGAACTAAGGCTGCATCCTATCTGACTCTGTTTCCAGTTCACCTTGGTTGGACCTTCTTTCAAACTTTGATTAGTTTGAAGACATATCCGCCACTGTTCACACCTTTTTAAGATGCAATGCACATCTGTTCTTCTAAATCTTTCAAGGGATTCACTTATCAAATCACTGTACCAGAACCTAGTAGCAACGTGCATGGTTAGTACTGATGTAGTTTGACCTGTTGGTTGAGCGCATTGCCATTGTACATGTGTACCATCAATTTGCATTTAAAAGCAATATTTTTGTTTGTAATAATAATAATCTTTATTAGTGTCACAAGTAGGCATACATTAACACTGCAATGAAGTTACTGTGAAAATCCCCTAGTTGCCACATTTCGGCACCTGTTCGGGTACACTGAGGGAGAATTCAGAATGTCCAAGTCACCTAACAGCACATTTTTCGGGACCTGTGGGAGGAAACTGGAGCATCCGGAGCAAACCCACGCAGACCCGGGGAGAACGTGCAGATTATGCACAGACAGTGACCCAAGCCGGGAATCAAACCCGGGCCCCTTGATGTTTGCAAACAGCCATACATATCTAGAGGATGTTAATGAGCTTGATAAGGCTGCACCTATTGGTGCTCAATTCCCACATGCGACCCCTAGTTTTCGACTTCCCAGCCAGGGCCTGAGCATCCTCTGAGCATCTTATCATGTTAAGAATATTATTGGTCACTGAGATCTCCTCTGATTCTTCTGAGCCCTAAGGAATATAGGCATATTTTGCTCGCACACCTTCTACCAGGGTGGACACATGGGACTGGCTTCTCCAGCCCGCCACGCCATATTTCTGCTTCTCCGTTACGTCAGTCGGTCAATGGGGTTTCCCATTGTTGGGCAGCCCCATACCGTCAGAAAAACCCCGGGCGCCAGCAAAACGGAGCATCCACCGGCCCAACCATGGTTTCCATCAATGGGTCTTGCACATTTGAAAATGCAGCGGTGTAGTGACATTAGGCCATCCGTGTCATGTTGGGTAGGAGATGGAATTGCATCTGTCCCGTTTGATTCATGCATGACAGATTAGCTGATATTGGTTGGGAATAACAGTTGATGGTGCTAGTGACTGTGCCTGCCACGAGCAGTGTGTCTTCGGTGTTGGTTTACTGCACATGTAAACCCTGACCTAGAGCAAGTGACAGCAGTTGTCCTCCGACATTGACACTCTCTGTGGTGCTGTTGGTGGTGTGTTGAAAGATCAGTCCAGGAGCAGGTAGACGTAGTTGTAACCAGGAGTTCCAAACCCATCTAGTGAACCAGCACCAAAAGGGTGCAAATAAGTCTACCTCTGATGAATAGCAGCCTGCCATCGGTTTTGTTTTGCCTGCTGAAAGAGCAACAGGTTAGGTTCCAAACTCATGCTCCATACACTTACCAAGTGAGAAACATAACACATTCAAGAACTTGTAGAAGAATAAAAATTATTGTATATTATTTCAACAGGGATCCAAGAAGTCATTTCAGAAGGGTAGTATGGGGAGTAGTTGCTGAAGAAAGTAAATGACAATGAAGAACCATGGTGATGGTGTACATGTTTATATTGTGTCCAGATTAATAATTTGGATAAACACCATGTGACTATCCTCCCTTTAAGACATTGCCTTAATGCATCTTTTCTCAATTCTAGCACTGCTTGTGGACTTCCCAAAGAAAGGCAATTTGTTGTTGCAAATCGGATTGTGATGTCACACAGTGCCCAATGCTGATTTAGTGCACAGTCTGTTATTTTGGAGCTTGTAGATCCTGTCAGCACACTCTTGCGATCACTCTCTACTGAAGTGTGTTTAGCTGTGTGAGGGACCCCATCACGTTTTGATGAGTGAGTAATGAGGGTGTGGCGCATTGAGAAACATGAAAGGTTAGTGCTGTGGTGGGCGGTAAATGTCATTTGAAGATTCATTCAATGAATTTAGCTACTTGTGTGAGGCAATTAAACTTTTACTGTATCCATGTCCTCGGAGCAGACTCTGGGAGTTGAACTCCCTTCCACCTGCTGTCATTATCCTTGCAGGCTGTACCTGGCCACTCTCCTCCTGACTTCACTAAGGCCGTTGATCCTGTTCCTTCTCCCCCCCCCCTCCCCCACCACACCCCCACACCCCATATCCCCCCCCCCCCCCCCCCCCCACCCCATCCCCCCCACAAACCATATTGAATTTATTAGGGTTTTATTTGTATGAACGATGAGAAAGTAGAATTCACTACCATGTACAGTAGTTAAAACAGATCACATGGATGCATTTACGGGGAGGCTTGATGAATACACGAGGGAGAGGGGATTAGAGGATTCTGGAAGCAGGATGGAAAGAAGTAATGAGAAGGTGAGGGTACCCATGTGGAGAATAGAACAAAATAAGTAATAGGAGCAGGTCATTTGGTGCTAAGCCTGCTCCACTATTCAGTAGTGATCATGATGTGGAGATGCCGGTGTTGGACTGGGGTGACACAGTAAGTAGTCTTACAACACCAGGTTAAAGCCCAACAGGTTTGTTTTGAATCACTAGCTTTAGGAGTGCAGCTCCTTCATCAGGTAAGTGAAGAGGTGGGTTCAACAGATACATATATAGACAAAGTCAATGATGCAAGACAATACTTTGAATGCAAGTTTTTGCAGGTAATTAAGTCTTTACAGGTCCAGACGGTGTGACTGGAGCGGGGGGCAGCACGGTAGCATAGTGGTTAGCCCTATGGCTTCAAAGCGCCAGGGTTCCAGATTCGATTCCCAGCTTGGGTCACTGTCTGTGCGGAGTCTGCACATTCTCCCTATGTCTGCGTGGGTTTCCTCAGGGTGCTCCTGTTTCCTCCCACAAGTCCCGAAAGAGGTGCTGGTAGGTAAATTAGACGTTCTGAATTCTCCCTCTGTGTACCTCTGCTGGAGTATGGCGACTAGGGGCTTTTCACAGTAACTTCATTGCAGTATTAATATAAGCCTACTTGTGGCAATAACGATTATTGTTATTATTATGACCATGCTGGCCCCTGCAGGTCCTGCTAAGAAAACAGGAATGGGCATGGAGAGCTTCACAGGAAGAGGTATTTGCTTGAGTAAAGTGGCAGCTGACTTAATCTGACCTGCTGATTCAGTACGATCCTGCCAAACCGCTAGTAGTCACGTGCAATGCCTCGCCACCTGACATTGGTGCCGTGTTGTCACACCGCATGGACGACGGTAGAGAGCAGCCAATTGCATTCGCCTCCAGAACATTGGCTGTGGCAGAGCGCAACTACACGCAAATAGAGAAAGAAGGTCTGGCTGTAGTTTACGCAGTCAACAGTACGTGTATGGACGCTGCTTTATGATGTTGACAGACCACAAACCACTGCTGGGACTCTTCAAGGAGGACAAGGCTATCCCACCTATAGCGTCGGCCAGCATCCAGAGATGGGTCCTTCTGTATGAGTCTATGTTCGAGTACCGACTGAGCATGCAGATCGCGAATGTGTGATTTCATGTTGTGAGGTCTGCACAATGGACACCCGGGCATTTCAAAAATGAAAATGCTTGCCTGCATTTATGTCTGGTGGCCTGGCCTGGATGCAGAGATCGAACGTCTGGCCCAACATTGCAGTGTTTGCAAAAACTGCGGAAGCTCTCACCAGCTGCACCCCTTCACCCATGGGAGTGACTCGGATGGCCCTGGGTGTAGCTTCATACAGATTTTGCCAGTCCCTTTCAGGGCTCAATATTCATGATTGTTAGTATTAATTAAAAAAGTTTCTTTATGCCTCTCGTTGAGGACACCTCTGTGGTCAGTAAGCCAAGGTTTTATATAATTGCAGTAAGCCACCTTTAATTTTACGCTTCCAGTCCCTTTGGAACAAAAGGCTAATATACAACTTATTTTCCCAATTGATTCCTAGAGAGACTTGGGTGTGCTAGTGCATGAGTCACAGAAGGTTGGTTTACAAGTGCAACAGGTGATTAAGAAGGCAAATGGAATTTTGTCCTTCATTGCTAGAGGGATGGAGTTCAAGACTAGGGAGGTTATGTTGCAATTGTATAAGGTGTTAGTGCGGCCACACCTGGAGTATTGTGTTCAGTTTTGGTCTCCTTACTTGAGAAAGGACGTACTGGCGCTGGAGGGTGTGCAGAGGAGATTCACTAGGTTAATCCCAGAGCTGAAGGGGTTGGATTATGAGGAGAGGTTGAGTAGACTGGGACTGTACTCGTTGGAATTTAGAAGGATGAGGGGGGATCTTATAGAAACATTTAAAATTATGAAGGGAATAGATAGGATGGATGCGGGCAGGTTGTTTCCACTGGCGGGTGACAGCAGAACTAGGGGACATAGCCTCAAAATAAGGGGAAGTAGATTTAGGACTGAGTTTAGGAGGAACTTCTTCACCCAAAGGGTTGTGAATCTATGGAATTCCTTGCCCAGTGAAGCAGTTGAGGCTCCTTCATTACATGTTTTTAAGGTAAAGATAGATAGTTTTTTGAAGAATAAAGGGATTAAGGGTTATGCTGTTCGGGCCGGAAAGTGGAGCTGAGTCCACAAAAGATCAGCCATGATCTAATTGAATGGCGGAGCAGGCTCGAGGGGCCAGATGGCCTACTCCTGCTCCTAGTTCTTATGTTCTAGACTTGAGTGTTAGATCCTCATATCTGACTTCATGGCTAATGTCACACTTACACATCTTAGAACTTTATAATGAATTTTTAAAAATGAGGGCTGCTACCATAAAGGTATTGGGACTAAATTAGATAGTCCCCAGAAACAGGCAAACATTGTTTAAAATGTAGGCAGCACATTATCACCTTTCTGTTGCCTGCTAACTGTCATTGTATAATGAAAAATGGCACCATATGTCAGAGATAGTTTTGAGTTGCGCTCCACTGATGATCTTAATGCAGGAGAGGTCTAGCTGTATGGTGAAATGGCATAGGGAGCAGATAGCCTTGGGGGCCAATGAGGACCCGAGATCGAATTATGGCCCTGGGTCACTGTCCATGTGGAGTTTGCACATTCTCCCTGTGTCTGCGTGGGTTTCACCCCCACAATCCAAAGATGTGCAGGTTAGGTGAATTGGCCATCCTAAATTGCCCCTTAATTGGAAAAAAATAATTGGGGTACTCTTAAAAAAAAAAATTAAAAAATTAAAAAATTTGTACGTGCGGTCAGAAGAAACAAACCAAAAACCCCGAAGAAGAGTTGCATCGTACTCTAAACATTAACTCTGTTTCTCTGCACAGATGCTGCCAGAGCTTCTCCAGCATTGTTTGTTTTAAACCAACTAACTTTAAACTAGTTGATGACCATTTCTAACTAAAGTTGGTTGGGGTGGAGTGTGTCCCTCTGCGTCTTTAATAATGGATTCATTTGTATGAGTTTGAGAGGACGTTGGAATGTTAATCTTCAAAGTAGCAGCTCTGGCATCAAATTAGCATTGCAAGATAATTAATCCCCTGGTCTGCCCGCTCTCCTTATTTCCTTATTTCTGGTGGACAGTAGCTTAAGGTTCACTAATGCCTTCACCAACATGCATGTTGAGCATGATTCAGAGCAGAAATGTGCACACATGTAACGGACACTGTTTTGGTCTCTGAATAGCATTGATAATGCCAAACAGAGGTGCTACCAAGTCTAATTTTGTGTCCATTGAATCCTAAAATTTACAGTGCTGAAGGAGGCCATTCAGCCCATCAAGTCAGCCACTGGCCCTTGAAAAGAGCACCCTACTTAAACCCACGCCCCCACCCTATCTCCGTCACCCAGTAGCCCAACTTAACCTTTTTGGACACAGGGAAATTTAGCACGGCCAGTCTACCTAACCCGCACATCTTTGGACTATGGGAGGAAACCGGAGCACCTGGAGGAAACCCATGCAGACACGGAGAACGTGCAGAGGTTACACAGTGACCCAAGCCGGGAATCGAACCTGGGACCCTGGAGCTGTGAAGCAATTGTGCTACCATACTGCCCACAACGTAATGCAATGTTGTACATTTATTCCTATGATAAAGTTTACTTCAAAAGGTTCACAGCAATTTGTCCACTGCAACTGTCAATGTTTAACGTGCTTATGTATCCTAACAACAGTAATAATATGAACCAAGCAACTGGGTAAGGAATGATAACAAATTAATCTTAAAATAGTCAATGAACTATTTCTATTTTAGTACTGCAGTTTGTACTTGGAGTTTTGCCTTTCACGTACTGTTAGAATCATTTTCTTACACATCTGTTCTGCCAAACTATCCCAAATGTGGATTTGTATCATGTTTTGGACATTTTTGTGTTGCGCACTAAATAACTTTCACATATCAGTACTAACTCGAACTAAATCAAACTCAATCAGCATAATAAAGGCTACAAATGATTTTTTAAAAAACATTCTTAATCTTTGTTTAAAATGTTTGAATCTTAATCTTTTCCTCATATTTAATTGATACAACTACTGAACCTTATCTCATTCAAATTTGTTTCATAACTGATGCACTTATTATCATCATGCAAAAAAAACCCAGCATAAAAATTGTGCATTCCTATTCCTAGTTTTCTCATTTTGGTCCATTTTCATTTTAATAATATATTTATGCACACAGAATTAAAATGGAAAAACTCAAACTGATTTGTTTATTATGAGACAAACATCAAATACTTCTAAATCACCAGATTGTCATGGGGCAAAGACCACACACTATTTTTAAAAAATATATATATTATTACCTTTTAAGGGGTGCTTTTACTTCACAATATAGACAAAGGATAACCAGATTGCCACACTGTAGGTTATTGCAGAGGTGTTGCTTGTGCAGTCGAAGATGAAAGAGAGGGAAATCTCCCAAGTATCTCTGATGATGTCAACTTCTTCCATCGGGCAGGAGATACAAAAGTCTGAGAACACGCACAGATTCAAAAACAGCTGCTTTTCTGCTGCTACTAGACTCCTAAACGACCCTCTTATGAACTGTTCTGATTAATACTACACTCCTGTCTGGTACTTGCATTGTGGACCTTGTGTTGCCCTTTTATGTATTATCTTTATATTTTATTTTATTTTCATGTATTAAATGATCTGTTTGAGCTGCTCACAGAAAAATACTTTTCACTGTACCTCGGTACACGTGACAATAAACAAATCCAAATCCAATGTCATCATATGACACACTATAGAGAAGGGCATTGGTTACAATATTGAACGTCCATCCCATATATAATATATTTGTTAGATATATATATATATATCTATCAGCCTTGGGGGTGGGGTTACAAGATGAAGACAATTAGATTCCAGGAAACCTCCATTGAATACGAGTTTGAGGGGTCAGGGTTTCCCCCTTTAACTGAGAGCTCAGCTCTCTAGTATAAAAACCCTGGCCTGGGAACAGGTAGGGAAGTGGAGAGTGTAATATTGTGAATAAATAGAATCTTTGTTTTCTACCTGGCTGATGAGTGCGGCTTTGGCTGATTCTACACTGGCGACGAGAATAAAGCGGAGCTGCCGATGTCGCCAGGTACAATGTGTTGGCGCCACTTCGTCTAGGTCTAGAGAAGCCTCACATCTATTCACTGACATGCCATACATTGGTAAGCTCGATCCTTTTTAGGCAGAGGTCGATGTCTGGGGACAGAATATCGAAAGAATGCAATGCGTTTTCCGTACAAACAGGATCACCGGGAATGTGCGGTGGACAATGGTGTTGCTTACAGCTTGTGGGGGGGGGGCCCACGTAGAGCCTCATTAAGTGCCTTGCCACCCACAGACGCTGGATACCTGGCTGTTCACCATGTTCGTAGCTTTGGTGCAGGGGCATCTAGACCGCAACTTAATCCGCGATTAGTTGTCCGACGGTTCTATTTCACACGGTTGCTCAGACTCAGTTGGAATCGACCAGCAACTTCATGCTCGTCTCCAAATCTGGCAGAAACCTGCAAATTAGGCGCTACACTTAACGAATCACTGCATGACAGATTTGTATGTTGAATCCTCGATACCGACGCACCAAACCTCTGGGGGTAACTGACAATGCACTGTGGAGACAGCCATCTCCTGTGAAAGCGCCGATAAAGGAGGCCAGGAGCTCTGAGGAATGGCGGTGCTAAACATCAGCCACCAAACTGCGTGCTGCCTGGCTTCCGCCCCAGATGCAGAGCCCCGACAGTGGGACACCCCCTACAGGAACACAGGCTGTCGCTAAGGCCCGGAGCTCCCCCGGGAATATTGTCAGCTGGCCTAGAAAATGTCCTTCACCCTGCCACCCTGCCAGACGCGGCGGCTGCCGAAGGGACCACTACGTGGATATAAAGGAGGCTAAGGGTGGCGCAGTGATTAGCACTGCTGACTCATGATGCCGAGGTCCTAGGTTTGGTTCCGGCCCTGGGTCACTGTCAGTGTGGAGTTTGCACATTCTCCCCGTGTCTGCGTGGATCTCACCCCCACAACCCAAAAAGATGTGTGGGGTAGTTGGAATGGTCATGCTAAATTGCCCCTTAATTGAAATAAACAATTGGATACTCTAAATTTATGAAAAAAAAGGTCAGCCTAGTTATTTCCATGGGTAAAGCTATGCCACCGGCAGCAGCTTCTGGTGCTCCTGGCACGGGGTGCAGCGCTGGGCCTCCTTCTCAATATCTATCTATTCTGGGTCACCATATGTAGCTGCAGGCCAGTATCTTCATTTTTGACATTCCTGATGGCTATTGTGGAGATCTTTTAAGAGCGGTGCTCTTCCGTGCTTGGGAACCAGTATGCGCATTTCTGACAATATGACACCATCCTTGATACTCAACTCGGGAAATTTTATTAGTGAACGCCTTCAGGTCCCCGGTGTTGGTTTGGGCTTCATATTGGATTATATGTCACACCTCTGACAGCTGCGGATGTGGAAGGACGTAACCGGCAAAGAATCAGTGAGATAATTTTATTAGCCAATGTCAGTACAGGAGGCCTGGTGGGAAGAGGGAGGTGGCTAGAAGCATTAGTGTGAGGTATTGCGGATCCGGAACGGTGTTCCAAAATGTACTGGTGTGCAGTTAATAGCCGAACCCACCGCTGGATTCTGGCTGACGCAATAATGGGGAAATCGGCAGGTCTTTTTTAAAATAAACCCCAACAGGAGTCTGTGGTCGGTGTAGACGATGAGCGTATATCCGTAGACACACTGCTGGAATTTCTCAACTCCAAATATAACTGCCAAGCCTACTTTCTCAAACTGCGTGTCATTTTTCTCTGCGCCGGCCAATGTCTGTGACGCAAATGCCATGGGGCACTCTGACCCGTTGTCCATTTGATGGGGGAGGACAGCCCCGACCTCATAGCGGGGAAATCATTGCACGTTAACAACAGCACCTTGGTTGGACTGAAACGAGTTAATAACAGGGAGAATGAAAGTTGTTTCTTCACCCTCCCAAAAGGTGTTACCTGTGCCTGGGACCACTCCCACCTTTGTGGGCAACACGGTAGCATTGTGGATAGCACGATTGCTTCACAGCTCCAGGGTCCCAGGTTCGATTCCAGCTTGGGCCACTGTCTGTGTGGAGTCTGCACACCCTCCCTGTGTGTGCGTGGGTTTCCTCCGGGTGCTCCGGTTTCCTCCCACAGTCCAAAGATGTGCAGGTTAGGTGGATTGGCCATGATAAATTGCCCTTAGTGTCCAAAATTTCCCTTAGTGTTGGGTGGGGTTACTGAGTTATGGGGATAAGGTGGAGGTGTTGACCTTGGGTAGGGTGCTCTTTCCAAGAGCCGGTGCAGACTCGATGGGCCGAATGGCCTCCTTCTGCACTGCAACTTCTATGATATCTATGACCTTTCTTTTTCACCAAGATTGTGGCGAGAATAAAGTTTCCATAGTAATTCACTAAGCCGAAAAACAAGCTTAATTCAGTCGGTCCGAGTGGCACTGAGGTCTGACAAATGGCCTGTACTTTGTCCTCCATAGGGTGGAATCAGTGGCGGTCTACCCGATAACCTAGGTAGGTAACCTCGGTTGCGTTGAATATGCATTTCTCCCTGGGGAGGTGAACCCCTACTTCAGAACACTGGACGACCATTCTGCAACCTCTCCATGCCTTCTACTCTTGCACTGAAATGCACCATGTGGGATTTCCAATAACATTAACAGAAATGCCTTTCTGATCCTTTAACTATGAAATTTCCTCAAAACAATTGCATTTCTACTTGTTGCTGCTCCTTTCTGTGATCCAGCAAGAAATTAAATGGATCATGACATTGGACTAATATTTTTCAAAATGGCAAAACAGCAGATTATTAAATTGCTTTGGAATATCATGAGGTTATGAATCTGATGTATGTAAGTTTTTTTTCTTTACAGCAGTAAGAGAATGTTCTCCCTCTACCTCTCAGGGGCCTCACGGTAGCATGGTGGTTAGCATCAATGCTTCACAGCTCCAGGGTCCCAGGTTCGATTCCCGGCTGGGTCACTGTCTGTATGGAGTCTGTACGTCCTCCCCGTGTGTGCGTGGGTTTCCTCCGGGTGCTCCGGTTTCCTCCCACAGTCCAAAGATGTGTGGGTCAGGTGGATTGGCCATGCTAAAATTGCCCGTAGTGTAAGGTTAATGGGGGGATTGTTGGGTTAGGGGTATACGGGTTACGTGGGTTTAAGTAGGGTGATCATTGCTCGGCACAACATCGAGGGCCGAAGGGCCTGTTCTGTGCTGTACTGTTCTATGTTCTATGTACCTCTCCCACTTTCTAAATCACTATTCTTCCATAATTCCTCCTTTAATCTTAATATTTCAAAAAAATAAATGGATCAAAATGATCGGAAAAGTCATAAATATGGTAGTTTGTATATAAAGTCAGATGGATGATAAATTACTCAAAGATTCTAGAAATATAAAGATAGGTGGTCATGTACCTCCTGTGTTGGCATAGAACTATGTTGGCAGAACATGTTGTCTGACTTCTTGAAATGTTGTCTATTTGTGATGGGTGGAAATGGCAGCAGGTAAGGAAGATGAAAGTAATCTTGTGGGTAAAAAGGAAAGGAAAAATAGGCCTTTGTAGAATATAGTGATACTTATCTAATTTGGTTGATGTGTTTTGATGCAATGAAATTAGCTTGTGAGTCGCAATACTGCACCTTGGGAAACCTGAATTGAGTGTTTGACGCCACAAGAGGGAGCATGAGATCTTTGCATTGCTAATCATTTACTCCAAAAATAAAGTTCATCTGTGAGTTGTCAAGTGCCCCTTGCACCTGGAAAGGATGGGGAAGAGAGGAGAGGTTGGCTTCCTGAAAGAGAAAAGATATTGCTGGTATTTAGAGCTATGATTTACAAGATACTTTTAGAATTGACCTGCAGTTGGACTGGCGGTGAATGAACGTTTTCTTCAGCAAAGAAATTTGGTGGTGAGCTTGCTGATTTCAGTTGGGATGTTTGCAATACTAAAATGGGCTAGGGACCCCTGAGTTAAAAGACAGTTGGTTAGCCAATGTTCCTGCTCCTTACTGTAATCTAGAAATTGCCATTGCAGTGTGCTGTCGATGTCAAACCAATTTGGATTGTGTTTAATTACCCAGCATTCACTGAAGATTCACTTGTGAATAATTGCTACTTATTGGAAAATGTCCACTGCATTTGAAACTGGCCCAATGAGTCAAAACCTCCAGAAATAGGAAGGAGTCCAATTCAAGAGTTATGCTGTTAGTGCATTTCTAACCATGCACGGGGTTTTAAAGGAAATAAAAACAAAAATGGGGAAATACTCGGGTCAGGCAGCATCATGGGTAGAGAAACGGAGAGCTAGCATTTCAAGTCGATGACCTTTCGGCTTTAAAGGAAAACTTTCTGGATAAAGTACCTGAAGGTCTGTAGGTCTAAATGGCTGGTTTATTGTAAATGGTTAATAGGCTTGACTTCTAAGATGAAGTTTCATTGTGCGACGGGGTGAAATTCTGCCAGCTAAAACAGATATTCAGAAGCTGCCATGTTATGCGGGTTGAAGTAATGCTTGCTTGGTAGGAATGGACTTTGTGACTTTCCAATTCCTGTTCTAAAGAAACTGGTTGTTGAAGCTGTTAGCCAAATGTCAGTTGTGCTAAATGATGGCTCATCAAATGAAGTGGGGCACTTAATTCTGCTCAGTGTATGTATGACTGTCTGCAAAACTTTTAAAGTCTCAGCTCCGAGAAGGCCTAAAGTGGCAGACATCGGCAAACCTAACAACAGTGAAGCAAGATTGGATATTTTGTCTTGCAGCCACTACCACTTCAAATAAATGATGTGGAGATGCCGGCGTTGGACTGGGGTGAGCACAGTAAGAAGTCTTACAACACCAGGTTAAAGTCCAACAGGTTTGTTTCAAATCACGATACACAGGACACAACCAACACAGTACCCTTTGTCGTCCAGTACTTCCCCAGAGCGGAGAAACTGCGACATCATCTTAGCAGCCTTCAATACATCACCGATGAAGACGAACATCTTGCCAAGGTCATCCCCTACCCCCACTACTTGCCTTCAAACAATCGCGCAACTTCAAATAAACCATTGTTTGCAGCAAACTACCCAGCTTCAGAACAGCGACCACGACACCACACAACCCTGCCATGGCAGTCTCTACAAGACGTGCCAGTAAACTAGGTCAAGGTCGAAGTAAGCACCATAGCAATATAAAGGCACCATTGTTCATAATGAGGATAAAGCAGTCAGCAGAAAACCAGGAGAAACCAGTCTTGATAAAAGCACAGAATCGCATTCCATAACATAGATTACTGGTACGGCTCATTTCTTCATGTCAACCTGACTTTGAAAATATGTTCATCAGAACAATAGCTTTTTCATCTTGCTTAGTGAAAATGTTGTTTTATCTCCAATTAGGTTATGCATGTGTCAGGCTTTTTGTGTCTCTGTTGAAGCTGTGTTTTGTCATGACCTGAGGTTTTGAGTGCTGATATCCTCATTTTAAAATGGGTATTAAAACTGGATCTTAATATTTACATTTAAATACCCTTCTTACCTATCAGATCTATCAGGAAATAGCTGATTCTATCAGTCTGCTGTTTGATAAATCAAAAGATCAAGTGAGATATATCATAATAAGATAAATGCGATAGGATAGGTAAAAGCGCGAATACGATCCCATTCATATTGTCATTGCAGTTTTCAACAAGAGTGGGCAAGTTTTGCATTATAGGCATTACAGAAAGAATTATTATAATTCTTAAAGAATCATTATTATAAAATAACAATTAATCAATTAATCAAATTTGATTCTACTGATTCAGTATTAATCTATTAGCAATATGTTAATAATACAGTCAAATAATTGATCAGTAACATTTCAACAGTAATATTGCAGTTCTATTTCATCTAATGGTGGTGCAGTGGGATTAGTGTGAATTATTCTGATTGTTGGGCCCTTACGTTTAGTGAATAGTTGTTTAATGCACTTGATATACTGGTAGGTTATGTAGATGATAAATCCTGCTATACACAGGAGAAAAATATTATTCTTACTGTGGACATTCCAGTGGGTCCCAACCACAATGATTTTCCCAGATAGAGGTATCTGGGGGTGGATCAAGATTCTTGATTTACTTTTGAATGTGTGATGCCGAATCTTTAACTTCATTTGAGTTATCTGGAATGAAAGTCCAACACTCCGCACCAATCAGGGTGCAGATGCCACCTTTTTCAGCTAGGCCATAGTCAAGTGCCATTCAATTTTGTAATGCAACAGTTCAAATTGCTCGCATTGCGTCAGAAATTTTATCTAAGGCAGTGGCAGCGGCTGCGTTCTGTATAATGGTTGTTATTTTATTCAATTCATTGGCCACCCTTACTTCCCAATAGAAAGGAATAACTTTAGCATAAATTGCGTCTCATAAGGTTATGGCACGTTTATTTCTTCAAAGGGTTGGTTCTGAAACATAAGGGAGATGAGGAAGTTGAAGGATGGCAGGTACTATGTATCTTAAATAGCAAGATCCTGACCAGTAATTCTGTAAGTTTTAGAATACTCATGGACAAGGACAAGAGGGGTCCGAAAGGAAGAGTGCTAAATTGGGGAAAGGCAGAGTATAACAAAATTTGGCAGGAGCTAGGGAATGTGGATTGGGAGCAGCTGTTTAAGGCTAAATCCACATTTGAAATGTGGGAGTCTTTTAAGGAAAGGTTGATTAGAGTGCAGGACATACATGTCCCTGTGAAAATGAGAGATAGAAATGGCAAGATTAGGGAACCATGGATGACGGGTGAAATTGTGAGACTAGCTAAGATGAAAAAGGAAGCATTCATAAGATCGAGGCAACTCAAAACTGATGAAGCTTTGGAGGAATATCGGGAAAGTAGGACGAACCTCAAACGCACAATAAAGAGGTCTAAAAGGGGTCATGAAATATCTTTGGCTAACAGGGTTAAGGAAAATCCCAAAGCCTTTTATTCGTATGTAAGGAGCAAGAGGGTAACTAGAGAAAGGATTGGCCCACTCAAAGACAAAAGAGGGAATTTATGCGTGGACTCAGAGGAAATGGGTGAGATTCTTAATGAGTACTTTGCATCGGTATTCACAAAGGAGAGGGACAAGACGGATGTTGAGGCTAGGGATGGATGTTTAAATACTCTAGGTCAAGTTGTCATACGGAAGGGGGAAATTTTGGATATTCTAAAAGACATTAAGGTGGACAAGTGCCCAGGATCGGATGGGATCTATCCCAGGTTACTGAGGGAAGCGAGGGTCGAAATAGCTGGGGCCTTAACAGATATCCTTACAGCATCCTTGAGCATGGGTGAGGTCCCGGAGGACTGGAGAATTGCTAATGTTGTCCCTTTGTTTAAGAAAGGTAGCAGGGAAAATACAGGGAATTATAGACCTGTGAGCTTGACGTCAGTGGTAGGCAAACTGTTGGAGAAGATACTGAGGGATAGGATCTATTCACATATGGAAGAAAATAGACTTATCAGTGATAGGCAGCATGGTTTTGTGCAGGGAGGGTCATGCCTTACAAACCTAATAGAATTCTTTGAGGAAGTGACAAAGTTGATTGATGAGGGAAGGGCTGTAGATGTCATATACATGGACTTTAGTAAGGCGTTTGATAAGGTTTCCCATGGCAGGTTACTGGAAAAAGTGAAGTCGTATGGGGTTCAGGGTGTGCTAGCTAGATGGTTAAAGAACTGGCTGGGTAACAGGAGACAGAGAGTAGTGGTGGAAGGGAGTGTCTCAAAATGGAGAAGGGTGACTAGTGGTGTTCCACAGGGATCCGTGCTCGGACCACTGTTGTTTGTGATCTACATAAATGACCTGGAGGAAGGTATAGGTGGTCTGATTAGCAAATTTGCAGATGATACAAAGATTGGTGGAGTAGCAGATAGCGAGGAGGACTGTCAGAGAATACAACAAAATAGAGATAGATTGGAGAGTTGGGCAGAGAAATGGCAGATCGAGTTCAATCCAGGCAAATGCGAGGTGATGCATTTTGGAAGATCAAATTCAAGAGCGGACTATATGGTCAATGGAAGGGTCCTGGGGAAAATTGATGTACAGAGAGATCTGGGAGTTCAGGTCCATTGTACCCTGAAGGTGGCAACGCATGTTGATAGAGTGGGCAAGAAGGCATATAGCATGCTTGCCTTCATTGGACGGGGTATTGAGTACAAGAGTCGGCAGGTCATGTTACAGTTGTATAGGACTTTGGTTAGGCCACATTTGGAATACTGCGTGCAGTTCTGGTCGCCACATCACCAGAAGGATATGGATGCTTTGGAGAGGGTGCAGAGGAGGTTCACCAGGATGTTGCCTGGTATGGAGGGGGCTAGCTATGAAGAAAGGTTGAGTAGATTAGGATTGTTTTCATTGGAAAGACGGAGGTTGAGGGGGGACCTGATTGAGGTCTACAAAATTATGAGAGGTATGGACAGGGTGCATAGCAACAAGATTTTTTCAAGATTGGTGGTGTCAGTTACAAGGGGTCACGATTTCAAAGTGAGAGGGGGAAAGTTTAAGGGAGATGTGCGTGGAAAGTTTTTTACGCAGAGGGTGGTGGGTGCCTGGAACGCTTTACCAGCGGAGGTGGTAGAGGCGGGCACAATAGCATCATTTAAGAGGCATCTGGACGGGTATATGAACGGGCGGGAACAGAGGGAAGTAGACCTTGGAAAATAGGAGACAGGTTTAGATAAAGGATCTGGATCGGCGCAGGCTGGGGGGGCCGAAGGGCCTGTTCCTGTGCTGTAATTTTCTTTGTTCTTTGTTAGTATTTTGGGAGCCAGGAATATGCTTTGTCACTACAAATAAAATAAGTCCCATTATAAGCAGAGTATAAGTAAATATCTTCTAAGTACCAATGATCCGAGAATGTTTTATTATTTGTGATGTTACATATGCCTGTTATGGAGGCATATGTAGGACCGTTCAGTTCTTTGTAATAAATTTTGTGTACATTTATAAGCTGTGTTAACATCCAAATAATTAGTACAAACACTATTGCCCATTTTCATCCCTTTAGAGTGATTGCTAGTAAGGCATATTGATCTTTTTGTTCTTTTTGTTTAATATTAGTTGGGAGGCTAATATATTTAGGATTTTTTTAGGGTTATATTTAATTTGGTGCCATTCTGAAAAGGTGTTTAGTGGATAGCCTGCAGATTTCCATAAGTTAATAAATTTCTTTAAATAAATCTTGTACCTTCCTTTTTCACATTAATATGCCCCAGAACGTACCACGACAGAGCGAGGGACACTTTGATAGATGTAGCATTCTGCTGTTTCTGATGCATTAAAGGGGATAGTTAAGAATGGAATATCTTCTCCTGAGTTAGTAGGGGTTGCAATGCATACCCAACAATTAGAAATGTTGACATTTTTAGCATATATCTTAGATGTGTAAAGGGATGTGTTCTCATTCAGTTCTGGTACAACATTTACAAAGCCAATCAAATAACTGAAAATGAATATTACGGTAAGCATTTTACAAGATCTTAATACTTATACGCGCGCTTCATATGTGATGCGTGGATCCAGCTTTTCTTTCCTTTTAACTTTGCAGCGGATTGGGGGGTGAGAAGGATTACGAATGGTCCTTCCCACTTCAATCCTAGGGGTTCTTCTGCAGCTTTTTGACGTAAACTTCTTCACCGGGCACCAGGTCGTGCCCACCTTCTGGAGGATCTCCCCACGCAGCTAACACCTGTTGAAAGGCAGAACTAACAGCATTTGTTATGTTTTGACAGTAAGACAGCAAAGTGTCACTCACTAAATGACAGTCTGCTTTCTGCAAGTCAATAGTTTCTGGCAGAGACATTGGTCTGCCTGTGATAATTTCAAATGGACTCAGGCCTGTTCTGTTTGGTGTAGCTCTAATACTGCATAATACTATTGGCAAAGCTTGGACCCAATTCATGCCTTCCTGGTTGTATTTAGACAGTCTTTCTTTCAAAGCTCAATTCACACGTTCCACCTGTCCTGATGATTGTGGATGATAAGGACAGTGTAAATTCCAGTCAATGTTTAATAGTCTACAGACTTCCTTACAAACAGCACCTGTAAAGTGGGTTTCATTGTCAGAGTCAGTGCTAGCTGGTTTTCCCCATCTGGGGATAAAGTCTTTGCATAGCATTTTGGCTGTATGGGCAGCTTGTCGCTCTTTTAGCTGGAGCAGCTTCCACCCATCTTGAGAATTTATCCACTATTACAAGGACGTCATTGTACTTTTGGCTTTTAGGAAGGGTGATATAATCTACCTGTGTATTCTGGAACGGTCCTGCAGGAACTCTTAATTGAGGCATTGATGTTATAGGTCCCAAGTTATTCTTTTGACAGGTAACACAACAGTTTGATACTAATTGTGCATGTTTTTTGAATCCTTTACCACACCAACTTCTATGGAATCAATCCATCATTTGTTGGGGTGATAGATGTCCCCATGAATGAATTTGTTGAGCTAGGAAGGGCATTAGTGCTTGTGGTGCCACTGATTTATCGGTTTGAACTTGTCTCCAAATATTGTCATCATGCAGCTGAATACCTGATTCTAACCATGTCCATTTGTCTTCCTTTGTACAATCATGTTGTATTTCACGTAAATCCTGTAATAAGCTGGTTACTCCAATTTGTAAATGTGATTGAATTTCTTATACCATTGAGAGGCAGCTTCCCTTGCTGCATTTCCTCTTGCTTCCATAGTGTCCTCATGAGTATGGGCTTTACATTTTAGAACTAATACTTCTTTTGGTAAGGCCATAGCTTCTAGAAGATCTCTTACTTCCTTTCCATTTCGGATAGCTGAACCTGCTGTTGTGATAAATCCTCTTTTTCTCCACAGATGGCCAAAATCATGTGCTACTCCAAAACCATATCTGGAGTCAGTATAAATGTTGGCAGTTTTATCTCTTGCCACATAACATGCTTCTGTTAGTGCTTTTAATTCGGCCTGCTGAGCTGATGTACCTGGGGCAAACTTCCTTCAGCTAATATTTCATATGGGCTTGTAACTGCCCACCCAGCTTTTCTGATACCCTTGTCAATAAAAGAGGAACCATCAGTGAATAGGACTAAATCTGGGTTCTGTAGTGGCTCTTCTTCTATTAAGTGTACTTCTTCCATTTCCTCTATAATTTTCACACGGTCATGCCCTTCTCCCTCTCCTCCCTTTTGTTCCTCGGGAAGCGGGATCAAAGATGATGGGTTTACAGGACTGGCTCTGTGAAAATATAGGTTGGGTGCTTCCAAAACTGCTGTCCATCTAGTCCATCTAGCTGATGTAACTTGTGATACTCTGTTCATGGACAGTAGAGAATGGACTGAATGTGGATATTTAATGGTTAACTTTTGGTCTAGGACAAGGCCTGATGTTGCTATTACAGCTTGGCATGTGGCTTCCATGGCTCGTAAACAGCTGCCAAATGCTAATGCCACATTGTCAAGTTTAATGGAGTAGTATCCAACTGGTCTTAACTGATCACCATGTTCTTGGGCTAGTACTGCAGTCATGTAACCATCTTTTTCATGAACAAACATGGTAAAAGATGTTCCGTTGTTTGGAATACCTAAGGCTGGTGCTGAACACAGAGCCTTTCTCAAATTTAGCAATGATTGCTTTTGTTCTGAATTGAGTTTAACTGTGTCTTTTGATTTCCGGTTTCCATTTAAAAGATCATTCAATGGCTGAGCTAACTGAGTGTAAGAATCAATCCAACTACTGTTAAAATTACACCGTTCCAAAAAAGATCTCACTTCCTGAATAGTTGAAGGTTCTTTTGCGGCTCTGATGGCAGCCGTTCTATCCTTTGTTTTATAAATTTAGAGCACCCAATTCATTTTTGTCCAATTAAGGGGCAATTTAGCATGCCCAATCCACCTACCCTGCACATCTTTGGGTTGTGGGGGTGTAACCCACGCAAACACGGGGAGAATGTGCAAACTCCACACGGACAGTGACCCAGAGCCGGGATCGAATCTGGGACCTCGGTGCCGTGAGGCAGCAGGGCTAACCTACTGCGCCACCGTGCTGCCCACAGCCGTTCTATCCTGAGTAAGTTCTCTTTTGCCTTTGGATATTTTCTGACCTAAGTCGATAACTTCTTCCTTGGAAATGTTTGCTTTGGCAAAGCTAGCTTTGTGACCATTATCACTGAGGTGGTGTAGGACCACTCGTAGGTCTTTTTCGTGATCATCTTTATTGATGGAGACTACCAGAACATCATCTACATACTGGATAATGGTGGAAGGCAGATCACGCAGTTGCTTGAGATGATTCTGTAGAGCCATGTGGTAAACTGTTGGGCTATTGTGAAAACCTTGCGGTAGTTTAGTCCATGTGTACTGTTGTTTATTAGCGGTAAAAGCAAACCATGGTTGTACATCCTTAGCTAGTAGTACTGACCAGAAACCATTTGCCATGTCAATGACTGAAAACCATTGAAGGTCAGGTGTTAAACAGTTAAAGATTGCAGATGCGTCTGCCAATAAAGGAGCTTTTCTGAATTGATTCGCTTTTCTATAGTCAATAGTTAGGCGCCAGGTGCCATTAGCCTTTTTTACAGGCCATACAGGGCTGTTTGATGAGTTGTGAATGTGTACTAAAATTCCCCTCTCTTCAAATTGTTTATTATAGGTAGAATGCCTTGAATTCAAGTTTTCTTAATGGGGTATTGTTTGCTCCACAAGGTGGAGCCGATCCAATGAAGGTGACTGGTTCCATTTTTAAGAGGCCACAATCATATTTGTCGTTGGCCCAAATTGGGTGATTTTGTATCTCATTCTTTTCGATGTGTCTAATGGACCAGGTGATTTTTCCATTATCAAAATTTAAGTGAAGAATTTAGCTGAGATAAGATGCCCATACGTAGCAGTGCTTGTGCTACCGGACCTACCCAAATTGATGCCATCAGTTCCTGTGGTCCAAATTCTAACAGCAGTGGATCAGTCTGTCAGAGGGTAAAAAGAATCTCCTCCTGCAGCAAAAGCGTTATTTTAGGGGAAATAAAGTAGCATAGGTTTGAGTAACACAGGTAAGTTCAGCTCCAGTGTCAAAAAGAAAATTGATATGAAAACCTCCCACTCTTAGCGAAATATATAGTCCATCCTTTTTCTGTTCCAAAAGTGCATATAGAGAAATATGAAAAGAATCACCAAGAGTGGGGTCCATTAGTTTTTTGAAGAATCAAACATAGAACGTCTTTCAGCTGGAGTTAAGCTGTTCAACATTTATTTCATGTCATTGTCGTCATCACGTACGTCCCTACGTGGGAGCGGCTGGGAGGGTCTAGAATCCCTGTACGCAAGTCTGCGTGTGTGTTAATGGAACGTAACTCTAGGTGTGTCTTGTCTGTGCGTGTTATGTGACTGGCCAGTCTGGCCACGGGGCGGAAACGTATTGAATGAGTCATTGGACAGTTGACTATAATTTCTTGGCTCTAGTCATTGTTTATAATAACATGACTATTTTATCACAAAAAAAGGGCAGCACGGTGGCACAGTGGTTAGCATTGCTGCCTACGGCGCTGAGGACCCGGGTTCGAATCCTGGCCCTGGGTCACTGTCCGTGAGGAGTTTGCACATTCTCCCCGTGTCTGCGTGGATTTCACCCCCACAAACCAAAGATGTGCAGGATAGGTGGATTGGCTACGCTAAATTGCCCCTTAATTGGAAAAAATAATTGGGTACTCTAAATTTATATATATATATTTTTTTTAAATTATCACAAAAAAGACAGCATAGAAGGTTCTTACATGATTTTAATGGAGCAAGGGTGCATGCTGAACCCGATGCTTCTGGGGAGGTTGTAGTTATTGCTGACATCCCTGCAAGGGCAGCAGCAGGTGACACAGGCTGAATTTGAGCAGGCGGAGTGTTCTAGTTTGTCTGGTTATGCATGCCACGATCTATCTGAATGCATCGGTCAACTGTTTCGCGATATGTACCAGCTGTGGCCCAATTTGGTAAAATCAGATTCAGAGCATTAGATATTTCAGGTTTAATACCGGCTACAAAGCCGTTTTAATTGATCCTAAAGTGCTTGTATCCCAAGTATCTGTTTCGTTTTGATGTTTCATTCCTGAATGTTCTATCCAGACATGTAAAAATTTGTCTTCGAAATCTTGTATATCTTCAGTATGTTTCTGAATGCAAGATGTAATTTTAGACCAATCGGTTCTAGGAGGGTGAAATTTTAATAGCCAATTTTTTACTGCTAGCCAACCAGCTTCTAAATTTTGCAAATCTTCTCCAAGGGCAACTTCTACTTCACCTCCAAGAGTTATACTGTCACGAGTGCCTACCATAATAGACATAATTTGTACACCATCTAATGGGTGGAGTTGTTCCCACATGGTCAACCACCCCTTTTTGGGTGTTGAAGATCTTTAAACCATCAGTCTATTTTTTTAGGGTTTGCGACCTCATGAACCCAATGATGGCCAAATACAGTTTTAGTTGTTGTCAAATCGTTTTCTTTTATTTCTTTACTTCCAATTTTAACCTGTTTGCGTCGCAATGGGGCTAATCGGATTACTTTTGTAGTTTGCGTTCTAGGTACGCTTATTTCATCACTTTCTTCACCTGAGTCAGTTGGCAAATGAAAATTAGGTTTTGATTAATTGCTAATACTTGATCTTGGCTGTGCAACTGGAGCTGTTTGTGCAACTGGAGTCGGTTGTGGAATTTGAGTTGTTTGAGGAATTGGAGTTGTTTGTTGAACTGGAGTTAGCTGAGGAATTGGGATTGACTGTGGGATTGGATTTGGAAGTGAAACTGGAGTTGGAACTATGTTGCTCAGAGTACTTTCTCTAGCTTCAGAACTAACATTCTTGTTTGTGTTCTGATTCAAATTATGAGCTGCAAGAAGTGTCCTTTTAAATTGTTCATTTCACCTTCCAAAACACATCTTTCCTGGACTAATTGGCAATTTTGACTTTTGATTTTATCAGTTTCTGTTTGTAACTGTTGGTATTTGGACTCTCACTATTTTTACATTGTAATTCACCAATTTGAAATGATTATTGTTGAACTTTAAAGGTTTCATTTTCCAATAATGTTTTAATCTGGTCACATTTTTCAAGTTTAGATTTTGAATCTCGTAATTCTTCAACAACTGCACTAATTGATCTTTAGTGGACACAAGATCATGATCGCTTTTAGTTTTTGCGATTGTCTCTTGCTGTCTGTGCCATTACTGCAAAAGACTATTTCATACGTTTTCATACGTTAAATAGATTTAAGCGTGTTGTTTTTCCCCATGCCCTATTGATGTTGTCAAGGGACCACTGCCCTTTGGGGATGACATTGTGATTCAATGTTTGTGGCTACTTTAGGCTGTCCAAAATGTCTATAAATCAAAGATCTAAGATCTCCCAATATATCGTCAACAGAGACATCCGGTACAGCTCTACCTCCCTTGGAAGTAGTGGGAAGTAGTTCTCTACCATTTGAAGGTTCTGAATCTATTTTAGGATTTATGTCCGCCATAAACTCAGCCTTACACCCAATGTTTTGGTTGTCAACTATGTTTTTGTGCAATCGTTGGACACTACCACGACTATTCACTATTCAGTCCCGTTTTATTTTAGTTTCTACGACCGGCACCCGATTGAATAACAGTCTGAAATAGGTCCTTTCTAAGGGGTCGAAGCACTGCTTGATGCGGCTTTAAGACTTTTAATGGGTGAAAAATATGTTTCTTACCCCAGTCTAGCCGTTTTCCTTAGGGTCTTCTGTCCTTCTGAGCTTCCGCTAGCTGTATGATCTTCGGTCTTTCGATTTCCTCCGATTGTCTCCGACTCGTTCTGATTCTTTCCGATCCTCTCCGATTTCGTCCGATATCTTCCGATCGCTGTCTCAGTGCTCCCCTCCCCTTTTGCCGAACTATGCCAAATTGAAGAGATCTACCACGCGGATTTAGTGAAGTCTTGCGACACTAAAACTCAGTAGAAATTTGAGTTAAACTTCTCGGATGCAAACAAGAATTTTTATTGCCTCTATTTGATTACAATTGAGAGAAACTTAAATCTATTCTCAATAAAGTCCGGCTAGCAAAAGGACTTAAAGAGAAGTAACTTATACACAATTTAACTTTCAAAATAATACAGAAATGGTTTCTTGCTCACCGCAAAACAGCTTGCATTTACTTCAAGAGTTAGAGGGGAAAAGTGAAAATATGAAAAATAACGATAGCGAGTAGTTAGATCAAAGTATAGGATGATCCTGGATAAAGATGGCCGTACGGACCATCTTGTTTAAGGAGAATCTTATCAGTCTTTAGTCATCTGTCTACACCTCTATGTCGTCCTAATTGGTTTGGGTTAGAATCAAATACATTTGATTCGATGGTTAACAGTCAATCCTTAATGTGCAACATAAGTTCTGAATGTTTCACGTTTGAAAATGTGTGTATATTATGCAATGCGATTCTGTGCTTTTATCAAGACTGATTTCTACTGGTTTTCTACTGACTATTTTTTAAGTTCATTCACAGGATGTGTGTGTGGCTGTGTTGGCCAGCATTATTGCCCATCCCTAATTGAGTTAGAGAATCTGGTGGTGAACTGCTGCATTGAACCGCTGTAGTCCATGCAGGGTAGGTACACCCATAGTACTGTTATGAAGGGAGTTGCAGTGACTGTGAAGGAATGGTGATATATTTTGAAGTCAGGATGGTGTGTGGTTTGGAGGGGAACTTGCAGCTAGTGTGTTCTCGCCATCTGCTATGCAATCCCTTCAAGGTGGTAATGGGTGTGGGTTTGGAAGGTGCTGTTAAAGGCCTGGGTGAGTTGTTGTGGTATGTCATGCCATGTCATGCCAATGGTACATGCTTGCTTCTGTGCATTGGTGGTGTAGGAAAGTAATGGTGGATGGGGTGCCAATCAAGTGGGCTACTTTGTCCAGGATGGTGTTGAACTCTTTGCATGTTGTTGAAGCTGCATTCATCTAGGTAAGTGGGAGAGTGTTTCATGACGCTCCTGACGTGTCTTGTAAATGGTGGATAAGCCTTGGGAAATTGGGAGGTGAGTTACTCACTGCAGAATTCCCAGGCTTTCACCTATGAATTTAGTGGCACAGCGGCATAGCGTCTGATGTGGTGAAAGTGGATATGAAACTCATATGTCAAAGAGGACCAGGTTTGATCATATACTAGATCTGGTGTAAAAGCATTTGGTCTGCCAGCCCAGATGATATCCTTCTCAAGGATCCCTAAATGAAATGGAACAAGTGCTCTCTGGCAGGGATTGTTCCTGCAGACTAGAAGCAGGCTAGCAAAGTTCTGAATTCTAGTTTTTGATGTTGTGCATTCCAGTTATGTGCTAGTTTAAAAATCATACAAAATCCAGCATCGACTCCAATGCGCCAGTGCAGTCTTTGGACGCCTGAGAAACAAGAGTGTTGGAAAACCGAGACCTTAAACCCAGCACCAAGCTCATAGCCTACAGAGCAGCCATGGCCCCCGCCCTCCTGTGTGCATCAGAAACATGGACAATGTACAGCAGACACCGCAAATCCCTGGAGAGATATCACCAACGTTGCCTCTGCAAAATCCTGCAAATCTACTGGCAGGATGGGCATACCAATGTGAGCGTCCTCTCCCAGCCCAATATCCCCAGCATCGAGGCATTGGTCACGCTCAAACTAGCTGCGATGGACGAGCCATTGCCCGCATGCCCGACACAAGGCTCCTGAAACAAGTGCTCTACTTCGAGCTCCGCAATGGCAACGATCACCCGGACGGCAGAGGGAATTCTTTGCTACAAGGACACTCTAAAAGCCTCCCTGAATAAATGCAACATTCCCATTGACGCATGGGAATCGCTTGCCTTAGAACGGACAAACTGGAGAAAAAGCATCCGCGAAGTTCAACCAGCTCCAGTGTCATATGGTGGAGCACACTGAAGTCAAGCATAAACAGCGTTTGGAGAGCGCAGAATCCAGAGCGTCTCACCCACCTACCTCATCAAACACCAGCTGCCAAACCTGTGGCAGAGTCTGCGGATCCAGGATTGGACTATTCAGCCAGCACAGAACCCACCTCCCGGAATGGAAGCAAGTCATCCTCGACCCTGAGGGACTGCCCAAGAAGAAGTTAAAACTATTGAAATGAGGATAATGTGATTTTAATGGACATTGCCATGTACAGAAATTAATCTCCTGAGAAAATAACATAATTTTACAATATCAAGTGAAATTTTAACAGCTCTGCTATGTTTATCTCAACATCTTACATTCATATCATTATTCTTTTGGTAAATCCTTTTTTTCATAATTATAACTTTATAACTTCCCCTGAATGTGTAGGTTCTGTTACTGTTGCACAATGTCGGCATTGTATAATCCAAACCAACTTGCTTATTTCATGTTCTCAAATGTACCATCCCTTTGCACACACTGGAATTTTCTTCCTTCATGAAAGTGTACTCTGTACATTTCTTTACAGTGACCATCACTATCTGCAGGAGCTTTCTTGAAATATTATTTTTTCTTCTGCTGATGTTCAGTTACACACTCCACAACTGGATTAATCACCATTGATAATTGCACAAGTAGCTTTAATTTGCTAACTGCTTCAAAATCATTTGTATTTCACGGTCCTTTATTTCTGATGTTTTGACTTCTTCCTATTTTCCCTAACTTTTTATTACAATCTTAATCTCAGAAATTGGATGTTTCCAACTCATGTTCCTGTGATAGTTTAATGCTGCCATTAAAAGGCCATAATTTTCCCGTGAAAGGATTGGGATGGTGTGGGTGACAGTGAGAAAAGCAATTTCAGCACTTTGTTCTGGATTTTGTCTCTTGAGGCTGGTTCTTGGACATAACATACGGTCAGCCTATTTGAGATTGTCTGTAATGGTAAGAAATATATTCCTAACCAACCCTGTGTTTGCTTTTAAAATCAGGAATGGGAAGAAAGGAGAAAGCAAAATATCGAAAAGATGAATGAAGAAATGGAGAAAATAGCTGAATATGAACGTGGCCAACAGGTAAAAATATTTACGTTACTGCTATTTTTAAAAAATCCTTTTCTCTTCCTGCCACAGACCAAAAGAGTCAGATTTTGTCAAGTGCTCAATGTCTGCACATATAGACGAGTGTGTGTTTTAAAATAAAAATAAATTTAATGTGCCCAACCAAAATTTCAAAACAAATGAAATTACAACCTTCCATATTCTCTTCAGGGATTAGGTTGCGAGACATCCCTCCTCTACACCTCAAACAACTTCTTCATTCATACATTTCTTTTTGTAAAATAACCAGAGTTGATGACTTGCAATCACTCATTTAATTTTAGAGATTTCCTTTCTCACCAGCATTTTTTTTTTGGTTAAAGCTGGCAAAGTTGGTCTGTAACATTTTCTCACTCACTTTTCTTTCCAATATGACCACCCTTCAATCTTCTAAATACCAGTGGATACAGGACCAGCTTGTCCAACCTTTCCTCGCAAGATAACATTTCTCCCATCCCAGAGCGAACCTTCTCTAAACTGCTGCTAATGCAATTGTATCCTTGTAATAAGGAGACGAAACAGTACGCAGTACTCTGAAAGTAGTCTCACCAACATCAACTGGAGCGAAACATTCCTACTTTTCTATTCCATTCCGTTTGGAACTTTCAAGCGGTTATTGGACAGACATATAGAGTGCACTAGAATGATTGGGAGTAAGTTGATTTGACCTTAGTTTCAGACTAGTTCGGCACAACATCTTGGGCCGAAGGGCCTGTACTGTGCTGTACAGTTCTATGTTCTATGTTTGCAATAGATTACAACATTCCATTTGCCATCCTAATAATTTTCTGACCCCTCTGGAATATATGGGTTCTGAGTACCCACTCTGGGCAGTTGGCCTTTGGATACAATAGCTCCATCTGTGTTTTAGGACAACTGACATCACCACTATCCAGTCCTTTGCCTGTTTTATTCTGTTCATCAGGACTTGCAGCACAAAATACAGAAACATTTGAGGTGCAAGGTGCCTCATTTACTTGTATCAAATTATTTTTTGAATGGTCTTGTATGATGCCTCAGAGTTGGCCAAATTTTCTATGAGACCATGGCCTTGATGAAGGCCAGTCATTTCAGTTATTAGGCAGCATAAAGTTTGCATTAAAAGGAATGGGCATGGGTTAGTGAGTTATACATTGCAATCTCCACGCCAATCTTCAGGCCTTTTCCAGTTTTTCCTGTGGAATCTATTATTGTTTCAAGTAGACAATATACATTGTAATACGTTATACAAGAAAGATGTATGTAGCTAAACTGTGAATGTTGGACATTTAACATGAGAGTGTCAATTTTTAACATGGGTGTTTAGAGTTTTTATATGGGAGCTTGGATCTTTAGGGGTGGAGTTCCAGCATGATTATTGGATTTTGTTTAACAGGACGTTGATTTTTAACATGGTGGTGAGAAGGGAGGCCATCATTTTTAAAATGTGTTACCCACTAAGGGATAAGAGGTTCCTCCATTTAAGATGGAGGCAAGGAGGAATTTCTCCCATGCCACGTTGAAAAACAAGTCAGGCTGGCTGTGGGAGGCCTGCTGTCAGGGCATAGAGGGCCCCACCAGTGGTAAAAGCTGTTCTCATAGGAAGACCCCACTGCTTCCACACTAACCACCTCCAACTCCCCCTCACTGGTGCTTGCCTGACTGACCCCAGCGCCCCCACATAACTGCCTTCCAGGGCTTTCATGGCTACTCCTTGGTCTGGACCATTTGCAGTCCCAACAGTGGCCACTCCTTGAAATTCCGAAAGGCAGGCAGGTAAGTGTCTGTTTGGGATTTAATCTCCCTGTGTTTTGGAAATGACTGTGGCAGGATTGCACTGACTCTGGCTGGTGGACGGGGCCCCACCAGAATCATTAAATAAGTTTCCATCCCCAGAGTATGACAAAACATTTATATCTAAGTGCATTCTTTATAACTGGATGCATTCTTTTTTATATAGAAAAAGGAATATAAACTTTCAAAAGATGTTTAATTGTTAGGTGGCTTATGAGAATCTTCTAAGCCGTGTATATAAAAGTGGTGTTTGGGCAGCACGGTGGTGCAGTGGTTAGCACTGCTGCCTCACAGCGCCGAGGTCCCAAGTTCGATCCCGGCCCTGGGTCACTGTCCGTGTGGAGTTTGCACGTTCTCCCCGTATTTGCGTGGGTCTCACCCCCACAACCCAAAGATGTGCAGGGTCGGTGGATTGGCCATGCTCCTTAATTGGGAAAAAAATTAATTGGGTACTCTAAATTATTTTTTTTTAAAAATAAAATAAAAGTGGTGCTTGATCCTTCACCTAATATATGTATTGCCATGTAGAAAATTCAGTTAAATTACAAGACAAGAAAGATTGGGCAGACCTGTATTTATATAGTGCCTTCCTCAGAAATCTCAAACCTATCAAGGGTTTCATCTACAGTGAAAATGTTCTGTAGGAAACCCAGATTTATTTGCATAGAAACATCACGTAAAGCAGTATTATGATCCAGGACCAGACCCCAATAGTTGCTGGGATACTGGACAGAACCCCCAATATTTTATGTAATTTGTAAGGAAATTGTGAGGAAAGGATTCACTCGGGAGTGATTTCACGCAAAAATAGGGCTATGGTGTATTAAATCAAACCAAACTTTATTACTAACACAGTATCACTAACTTTAACATCATAAAGACAAATAGCTCTCAATACCAATTAAATAACACTTAACAATACAATGAAACAATCCTAACTGCTATCTTTATGTCCACTCAAACAAAACCTATCTCTGGTCAAAATCCACTTTTAAATACAGTTAGAACACTTAGGAATACTTGCTGTTAACAGATGTCTTGGATAAACAACTTTGACAAAGAGATCCTCCAGGAAACAGCTTCCAGATTCTTGCTGATGTGAAACCACTGTTTAATCTACCAGTCTTTTCAGAAACCTTTGTTCTGTTCACAGGCAAATATTTTCCTCATGGTCATGAGATCAACTGCTTCTGATCTGTCCCCATTCGAATCTTTAACTGAATGTTTTGAAAGAAGCTGCTAGTCTGTCCACAGACCAATCTAAAACCCAAACTGTACTGAGAGCACAGCTTCTTGTCTGTTCATATCCCAATCTAAAACTATAATCAAACTCCAGAAACTGCCTCAGCCCTGGCTCCTCCCATTATCTATATCATCTTACTAAGCTGAACACAATGTGTTACAACAATAATTAAGTACTCCGCAGGGAACCCTCTTAATATAAACAAAAGTCTATTAGCCCAATTTATGATGCTTTAATTGCATCTCTGTCTTCAAAAAGCTTACCTGTCTTTCAAACCAGGGTTTTAATAACATGACTACGGCAGTCACATACTAACCCAGGCTTTTAACCCTTACTGCACTAAACACATACAATACAATATATCTGAAATTCCTAGTAGGAATAAGAAGAGTCACAAGTTGATCTATTGATGTTGGTTAAAGATGTGTTGGCGGAAATACTCCTAGATCTTTGCGCTATATGATCATTAACATCCACATGAATGATTGGGGCAGGTATATGGTGTCTTGGTTTAACATTTGTTAAGAACGAGCAACATTCCCCATCACTATAATGAAATATCTACATCATTAAGGTGCTAAATGGTAGCATGTGACTGGAAGAGATTGCTGCTTAACTCAAACTAAACAAATAGTTGCATTTGTATAGTGCCTTCCATGACTCAAGGACATCCCACAGTGCTTAATGGCCATTGAAGCATATGACCCTTGCAATGTAGGAAACAACAGCAGGCAATTGACACACAAAGCTCCCATCAGCAAAAATGTAATAATAGAATCACGCTATCTATTTTGTATACCTGGTTTCGAGGCGAAAACTTCCCTGCGAAATTGGAGAACATTAGATCAAGTCTGGTCCTGAGGCGCCTCCAGATTAGTAGCTGTGCAGGAGTACTCCGGTAATAATGTGCGGTCTCGTCCTGTAAATAAGAAGGAATCTAGCAAGCTTCAAACTTAAGGGTGTAATCAGCTGTTTTCTCACCACTGACCTTAATGTCTGGACAGCTCTTTCTGCTGAGCCATTTTGAGGCTGGGTGACAGGACACCATGCATACATGTTTTATTCCAATAGTTAGCATAAAATGCTGAAACTGTGCCCCTGTTATCGGAGACGGAAAACATCTGGCAGGACATGCATAGTGAAGGTTTGTCGTAGTTTTCGACTGTTGCCGACGACATTGCTGTTCTCATTTCATGAATGTCAAGCCACTTGGAATGGGCATCAACAATAATTTAAAACAGAGTGCCCATAAGAAGAATGGCAAAATCCATATGTAACTGTGGCCAAGGTCAGCCAGGCCACTCCCATGGGTGCAAGTGAGCCAAAGGAGGCCGGGTTTGATGCGATTGGCATTGATCGCAACTTCTGACTAGATTTTTGATATCTTTACCAATACCTGACCATCGAACATAACTTCTGACGAGGATTTTCATTTTAGTCTGACATGGGCGAGCATTGTGTAATTCCTGTAGCAATGTTCCTCTTGCTGGGGCTGGAGCCACCACTCTAGATCCCCACAGGAACACTCCACCCTCACTGCTCAATTCATCTTTGCAGAGCTGGAATGGCTTGAATTTGTCCAACCTGTCAAAGTGCCACCTGCGGAGGACCATATACTTCGCTTTGGGCAATACTGGGTCTCTGAGTCTAATTCTGAATTTACTTCGATGATACCGGCAGCGGATCCAAGAAGCTGAGGGCGAGCACTATTTCTTGTAGTACTGGGGATGGTGGTATCGTTCAAGGTGGTGGAAGTCTACTCGGCACCTACGTTCGATATTTGGGCACCTGGTCTGTGTTGGAACAGGTAATTGTAACCTGCTAGAAGTAAAGCCCACCGCTGGACTCTGGCTTCTGCAATAAGAGGAATAGGCTTGACTTTGTGAAATAACCCTAAGACTGGTTTGTGATCGGTGATGATCTCAAATTGTTTCCTGTGCACATACTGATGGAATTTCTTAACCCTGTAAATGGTGGCTAAGGCCCTCTTTCTCAATTTGGGAGTATCAGCACCCTTCTTAGCCTTAACCAACCCCATTTACACTCCCTTTGTCTTTCTGACCATGAAATCTTTGTCAATCTCCATCTTTTACTGGCCCTCTATCCAGCCCCATTGCTCCACCCCCTGCACACAACCGCATAAATCTGATCCTGTTTCCATTTCTCACTAGCTCAAAGAGTCATCCAGACTCGAAACGTTAGCTCCCTGCTCTCTCCACAGATTCTGTCAGACCTGCTGAGATTGTACAGTGTTTTCGGTTTTTGTTTCAGATTCCAGCATCCGCAGTAATGTGTTTTTACCATAGTAAATAATCATGCCCAAAAAAGATTTCAGTTCCTACACGTTCTTGGATGCTAGTACTTCCTTGATAACTTTTAATTTCCTTCCAGAAGGTGTAGCCTTTAGCATCGACTTTAAATCCAAGGTAAATGATTTTATGGGCCTGAAATGTACACTTCTTCGTTTTAAGTTGTACCCCTGCCTCTCCACATTTCTTGAGTACCTCTTCAAAGTTTGCAAAATGCTGCTCTTGGGAAACTCCTGTGACCAAAACACCATCTAGGAATACCACTACTTTGGGTGTATCTTGCAACAAACCTTCCATGATGCGCTGAAAGATAGCGCATGCTGAAATCACACACAAAAAGTGGGTGTTAGTCATTACAAATGTTCTTGAATCCTCATCCAATTCCAATTATTGATGCGTATGGCCAGGCCTAGTTTTGTATACATTAAGCCCCCCCATTAGCTTTGCATAAAGGTACTCAATCTTTCGAATCAGATACCTGTTCAACTTGGCTGATTGCATTTGTGAGGGCTACAAATTGACCATAATCAGACTGTTCTGTCTGAATTTAGTACAGGTACAATGGGGGAAGTCCTTTCAGAAAATTGAATTGGCTCAGTGGACTAGTAATCCAGAGACCCGGGCTAAAGCGCTGGGGACTTGGGTTCGTATCCCACCAGGCCAGATGGTGGAATTTGACTTTGGGATTAAAAGTCAAACAACAACCATTGTCAGTTGTCGTAAAAATGATTTATAAATGTCTTTTAGGGAAGGATATCTATCATCCTTACCCAGTCTGGCCTCCATGTGACTCTAGACCCACAGTAATGTAGTTGACTCTTAAATGCCCTCTGGGATGGGCAATAAATGCTGGACCAGCCAGTGACACCCACACCTCATGAAGGAATAAAGAACAAAATTCCCATTCTTCCAAACATTTAAGTTCTGCCTCGACTTTTTGATGTAAGGCATATGGCATTGAACGAGCACTATGAAATTTTGGGGTAGCATCTGAATTTATGTAGATTTTAGCCAGCACGCCCCAAATTCTGCCTAACCCATTTTGAAAGAATTCCATATATTTTGAAAAAACTTCTTGTAAGCTGTCATCAGCTGTACCGAAGATCTCTAGCCAATTCAGTTTTATTTAAGGCAAACAATCTTGTCCCATGAGACCAGGCCCCAGGCCTTTTGCAATGATGATCGGTAGTTGAACAGACTGGCGCTGATAGATTTCTGGCGTGGATGTAACTCGCATATTTTTAGGGGTTCCCCCCTATATATAGCCAATTTAGCTATTGTATTATTTAACTTTAGGCATTGAATTCTACGTTGAAGATATTTAAATGTCTGTTCCCCTACGATGGTAGAAAACCCACGGGTATCCACTTCCATGTTTAATGGCCACCTGTTTACCCAATTTACTCATCTTGACATTCAATTGATACATCCCCGATTCCTCTTCTGAATCAGGTTCTCGAGTATGCACTAGAGTCCGTTTTCTTTTGTTCAAACAGCTGCATTCTTTTTGGTTTGGCACTTAATCTGGAAATGGTTCTCAGAATGCAGCCAAAACAGATAGAATCCTGGAACTTGCATGCTTCCTGGGGTGATCTTCCCTGCACCTATAGCATTCATCAGAATTTCTGGGCAGTTGACTTTTTTTTTCTTTTCCGTCCCCTGCCTTGCTCAGAATTTCAGCTGTATCTCACCTGCGCACTCAACTCTGCCCTTCTAACTTGCAAAAGTTTTGCGTCATAGCTGATTCACCTCGCCTGTCTGCACGCACTGTAACTCGAGAGCTCCTTTCTCTGCACACTCAATCGCCTGAGCTATTTCCATGGCATTCTCTCGGGAAATCTTATTCTTTTCTGGCAGTGTTTTCTGTACATTATTCATGCTGCAAATCTGTCTCGTAGCATGTCACTCAGTCATGATCCAAATTTAAAACCATCCACCAATCCTAGCAGGGCCAACATTATGGCCCATTTTTAAATGACCATGAGCAGGTGGTGGTGAACTGTCGCCTTGAACTGCTGCAGTTCATCTTCTGGGTGATACGCGCTGCCCCACTATGGGACAGTGGTGGAGGGAGAGAGTTCTAGGTGGTGGATGGGCTGCTGATTAAATGAGCTGCTTTTTCTTGGATGATGTTGAGCTTCTTGAGTGTTGGAACTGCACTTATCCAGGCAATGAGAGTATTCTATCGCATTTGTGACTTGTGCTTATAGACTGTGAACAGAATTTGGAGATCTAGGAGGCGAGTTACTTGCTACAAAGTATCTGACTTGCTCTTGTCGTTACAATATTTATATGGCTGGTCCAGTTATGTTTCTGGTCAATGGTAACTCTCAGATTGTTGATGGTGGGGGGGTTCAATGATGGTAATGCTATTGATTGTCAGGGAGAAATGGTTTGATTTTCTTTTGTTTGAGTTGGTCATTGTTTGGCACGGGGGTGGTATGAATGTTACCTGCTACCTGTCAGCCCAAGCCTGAATCTCGCCCAGGCCTTACTACATGTGTACATGGGCTGCTTCAGTATCTGTGGAGTTGCAACTGGAACTGTGCAATCATCAGCAAACTTCTGAACTTTATGTAGGAGGGACGGTCATTGATGAAGCAGCTGTGGTTGGGTTTTGGATACGATCTTGAGGAACTCCTGCAGCAATATCCTGGGATTGTGATGATTGGCCTCTAACAAACACAGCCATCTTCCTTTGTGCTGGGTATGACTCTGACTAGTGGAGAGTTTCCTCCCTTTTGCTACGGTTCTTGATGCTATGCTTGGTCAAATGTCACTCTCTCTTCCTTGCTGGCATTTAGCTCTGAGAAGCCAAACTGAGCATCAACGGGCAGGTTGCTGCTGAGAAGGTGCCACTTGATAACACTGTTATGACACTTTCCATCACTTTGATGATTGAGAGTAAACTGAGGGGGCATACTTGGCTAGACTAGATTTGATCTGCTTTTGTGGACTACACACCTTGGCAATTTGCATATTTTATGCCAGTGATTGTAGCTGTACAGTGCTGGAACAACTTAGCTAGGGTGCTAAAGTAGAAGCAAATTACTGCAGATGCTGGAAATCTGAAATAAAATGAGAAAATGTTGGAAACACTGCAGGTCTGTCAATATCTGTGGTGGAGAAAGAAACAGAGTTAATATTTCAAATCCATATGTCTATGTAGTGCTAAGGGGCAGGGGGAAATGTGATAGCTACACTGTTGAAGAGGCAGTTGAGTGGGTGGAGCAAAAGGGTCAGGAACAGGTGGGACTGTGGAGAGATTTGATAACTATATGGCCACAAGACAAAGGGAGTGTTAATGGTAGTTCTCCCCCCCCCCCCCCCCCCCCCCCGGTGGAAGGTTAGAATCATGACTCTTTAAATGTTACAGTGTCTATTGGGTGACAACTGAACCAAATAGTCACAAGCTTTTTTGAAATTGTATCTCCCTTTAATTGAAGCTGCTGGCCTCGGAAACTACCATGACTTAATTTTTTGTTAGATATTAGCAAGCTGTACATTCTGATGAGTGAATTCCTTTTTTAAAATAAAGACAAAATGCCTCTTTATCCAAAGTGATTTTGAATTTCTTTTTGTCTAAGATGATAATCCCATTTTCCTTTCTTTTCTATGGGCAGCACCGTAGCACAGTGGTTAGCACAGTTGCTTCACAGCTCCAGGGCCCCAGGTTCAAGTCTCGGCTGGGTCACTGTCTGTGTGGAGTCTGCACGTTCTCCCCGTGTCTGCATGGGTTTCCTCCGGGTGCTCCGGTTTCCTCCCACAGTCTAAAGATATGCAGGTTAGGTGGATTGGCCATGCTAAATTGCCCGTAGTGTCCTAAAAAGTAAGGTTAAGGGGGGGGGGTTTGCTCCCACAGGAGGAATTGCATTTACAGCTGGGTAAATAATTACTTAAAAGTAATAGCCATTTATAAACGCAAGTCCCCAAAATTGTCTCTTGCTATTTATTAAACACTATCTTGGCAACCTCACTTGCCATCAATCCCAATTGCTGGTGAAATACTTCTTGAAGTTCTCCATATCTGAGTTTCTTCTCCTCTCTTCAGGAGTTTCTTAGTTTATGCGGCAGAGGTCAAATTTTAAGAATGCTGGTGCTGTGTATGATCTGAACGTTTCTACATGGTCGCATTTGTTATCCGATGTGCACTAAATGAGGCAAGAAAACATAAAATTCTCATTCTGCAGGCTCCTGTAAAAGTTTCTCACTTAAGAGCACTTGGTAAGGAATAACGGGAACCACTTTCACTGGTGAGTAACCTGCCTTTTTTATAGGAAGGAAAAGTTGACAAGAATCCAGTTAGAAATTTCTTGGATGATCGCCGGCGTTCAGGTCCCTTACCAGATGGGGATAAGCGAGTGGTCAGTCGGCGCAATGTTCGCAACTGGGGTGGCCCAGACTTTGAGATGGTAAAGTCTGGTATAGAAAAGAAGCGTTGGGAAAAAGGGTGGCAGGTAAGTTATACCCAATGCATGTAAAGGTGCATGATGTGTTTTTGTGGCTGCATGTTTGGAGGTTTCATGTGTAAACTTCTCTTGAAATTTGCTGAGAAGTCTGTTAATGATTATCATGGTAGGACTATTAGAAAAATGCATGCCAATTTTTAATAAGAACCAGAACTATTAAATAGGAGAAATGAGCATTCTAGCAATCTGGAAAAGAATATTCTAGAGGTGATGATTAGCACATGCTTCTCATTGGGCCTTGGTATATTATTGGTCTGATTTTTTTTTTCCTCACTTCTTGTAGGGAAAGACATGAACATAATTATTTTTTCCTTCTGGCACAGAAAATGTCAGGAATTTCTCAAAGAAGGAACCATAGATGTGAACATACTGCTTACATTTTCCTGATGTAACACTTTGGAATAATAATGCTGTCGCTCATTTTTTTATTTACATTTTTTGCCTTTATCTTCCCCTTCTTTATCCATGGTTACTGTTTTTGGATTAGTATAGTGCTGGTAGATGTAAATATGATAGGCAAATGATTCTGACAAAAGAAATATTCTCTCTGCAGTGGAAGCCTTTGCTTGTGATTTCTCTGTTCAAATCCAGCAACTGATGTAGTTAAAATGGGCATGTGGACAGTATCTCACAAATGTTCATATGCTTTGCTGGACCAGTATTTCACCTGTGAGTAATATCTTTATGGAACACAGATTCTTATCTTAAATAATAGGTCTACAAGGGCAGAAGAAAAGCTTGTACGTTAATGTGTAATCATTGCAGTTTTCACACAAACTCCTATATAAATCAAAAGGTATTGTGGTATATAGCAAGACTGTCACCAGTACTCTTCATATTGTCAGTCTGCTGGGCATGACAAAGATGTGTTAATAGTATACTAAATACAATTATGACAAATCAACTAGCTCAGTTTAATCTTGGCTAATATATTTGTTCCCATTGCTTAATCTTGATTGATCTGTAGATCTTTGATAGTATATAAATGGAATAAAATCTAGCCACAGAAAAAACTTGTAATTTAAAAGATGGGATTAGTTTTACGAGCATGAATATTTCTGTTTTTTTAAATGTGAACATACCTCAATATCTCTGGTGTGTAGGCTACTAATTTTTTAACAATTAGAATCATAGTCGTAAGAGTCTTTATAGCACATAACGAGGCCATTTGGCCCATTGAGCCATGCCAACTCTCTGTGGAGCAATCCAATCAGTCTTGTTTCCCCATTTCTATCCCCATACCCAGTGATTTGCAAACTTTAACATCTTGTGAACCCCTTTTATGAAAATGCCAAATCTCGCGATCCCCCCCTCAAGATACAGATTTTCCAGGGATTTTCTCTTTTACCTGAGTATAAATTCTAAAAGCGGTGATCTTGGAAATATAAAGTTTGTTTTACTTATGACACTTTTTTTGCACGCTACCTCCATACCCCGACCACCCCATTAACCCTCCCCTTATTAATTCACCAATAACACCCATTATTGGCATCTGGTCACAAATATCTTGTATCTATGCAGCATGGGTCATTCTGTGGGAGATTGTGGCAGAGTGCTAATGCCAGTGGGCTAGGAATCCAGAGGTCCAGG
Source organism: Scyliorhinus canicula (assembly GCF_902713615.1). Lineage (NCBI taxonomy): Eukaryota > Metazoa > Chordata > Chondrichthyes > Carcharhiniformes > Scyliorhinidae > Scyliorhinus > Scyliorhinus canicula. The sequence goes on from NC_052147.1 coordinate 88,801,477, forward strand.
CTAATGCTCTGGGATAATAAAAGCAAAATACTGGAAGTCTGAAATAAAAACAGAGCATGCAGGAAAAATGCAGCTGCTCTGGCAGCATCTATGAAAGGTTAACTTTGTTTCTCTCTTGACAAATTCTGCTGGACCTGCTGAGTTTGTCTGAAATTTGCCATTTTTATTATTAATGCTTTGGTGACATGGGTTCAAATCCCATCATGGCAGCTGGTGGAATTTAAAATAAATTAATAAATCTGGAATATAAAGCTTGTCTCATTAATGGGACCCATGAAATTAGCATTGTTGTATCTACTCATTAATGCCCGTTTGGGAAGGAAATCTACCGTTCTTATCCAGCCTCGTCTACATGCGAGTCCAGACCCACATCAATGTGGTTGACACTTAACTGCCACCTGAAATGGCCTCGTAAGCCACTCAGTTCAGTGGCCATTAGGGATGTGAATAAAAATGCTGGCCTTGCCGGTGACACCCACATCCCAAGAAACGAGTAGTTATAATGCAGCCTTAGTTTATGTCCATCCTACAGGGTCCCAGCGTGACTATTAAACAAACCAGAGAGTACAACTTTTACTTGAACAGCATCATGCAATATTATTAATTTGACAGGAAAATATCCCATTGGTTCTTTATAACACTGTGTAGATGATAACACTGATTTTTGGTGACGGCCTCAGCTCTCATTAACAGGTTCTGCACACAGCAGTACCTGTATAGTATTTAATTTTGTGGTGTTAAACATTGAGTCACTTCCTCAAAATCCACTCAATCATCTCGCCCCCCCCCCCCCCCCCAACCCTTTACCCTCACCTCACTCCCCCTGAAACTTCCAACCCCTTAATCTCACCCTCCCCACCTCTCATTCACGACCCCACAATTAACAAGCAGGTACTTGCTCTAAAGTTCCATCCCTACAGGCACAAGCAGCACAGTACTCTGAAGCAGAAGACACAGCACACCACTCTGCAACTTCAGCTCCTGTCACGAGGTGCGAGACAAGGCACAATCTGCTGGGCCAAAGATTTTTATTGTTTAAAGAACCGCAACCAAGTAGCGTGTCAATTGGGATGGTCTAAGTACCTGATTGGCTGTTTTTGACTTTGACCATCCTGAGTGTCAAGCTACTACTTGAACCGACAGCTGAGATTAATTTTGGTGGGTCATTATGGGCCCCCTATGTGTTGGTCATTATGGACCCCCCCCAAAGTCCTGAGACATTTACGAACCATAGTTTGGGAACCACTGCCTTAATCTCTGCAAGTTTATTTTTCTTGCGTGTTTTGAAATCATTGATCATCCCGGCTTGCATGACCCTTGGAGACAGTGAGATTCACATCATTACCACCCACTGTGTAGAAAAGGCCTTCCTTATAGACACTCTCTCTCTCTCTCTCTCTCTCTCTCTCTCTCTCTTCCCCCCCCCCCCCCCCCCCCCCCCGCCACCTCCAGCCCAAAACCTTAAATTTATGTGCCATAGTCCTTCTACCATCAAATAATGGGAACAGCTTTTCTTTGTCTACCTTAACTAAACCTGTCAAAACCTTGTATAGCCTTGTCAAATCTCCTTTGCTCCAAGGTGAACAGCCCTGCTTTACCAACCTAACCTTGTAGGTATAATCCCTTATTACTGGAACCATCTGGTAAATTTCATCTGCACCCCCTCAAAAGACCCTCACATCCTTCCTAAAGTGTGGTGACCAGAATTGGATGCAATACTCACTAGACCTTTATAAAGGTTCAGCATACTTTGCTGCTTTTGTCCTTAATAGCTCTATTAATGAAGTGCAAGACGCTTTCTAACTATCCTCTCACGTGCTTTCTAACTATCCTCTCCATATGTCCTGTAACCGTCTAAAATCTGTGCACATGAACCCCCAGGTCCCTCTGTCCTTGTGCACTCCTTAGTATTGAGCCGATTAGATTATATTGCTTCTTCTTATCCTTTCTGCCAAAATACATTACTTCACACTTCTTCCTGCATTAGATTCAATCTGCTGCAAATGTCTGTCCATTTGCTAGCCTATGTTCTATTGTCAATTGGGGGTAACCTGATTGTCGGCCAAGTGACCAGCTTTAGTATCATTGGCAGATTTTTAAATTTTACTCTAAGCATTCTTATAAAAATATATATTATTCTTGGGGAGATGAACAAACAAAACAAACCAAATTTACCAAGCCACTCTAATGAAAATCCAATGGATAAGATCTCACTTTTTATAACTTTTACATTAACATCAAACTAAAATTAGCTTAAATTAAACATGAATTAATAGTCAAATCACAGAAAATATATATAATATATATATATATATATAAAACTACAAATGAAATAGCAGATACAACAAAGATAAACGTTGCAGATAAACAAGGCAGTCCACTCGGCATGTATGGCATAAGTTTCAACCACAAAGCCCTCCAAGAGCCTGATCTTCCTCCGATAGATTTCTAGCTCCTTCAAATTTTTAGCTTCCAATTCTGAGTCGATAGCAGATCCCAATCAACCCAAGTTCAATGGGTGCATTCTTCTCTAGAACCACTTCAGCTCTTCTGTCTTCTCACAACAGTTCGGATGTTGTGGATCCACCAGCGTTACCTTTTACCGAATCCTTGGTGACAATCCTGTGCACTGTGAGATGAATGTAAGAAATTGTTAATATATTATATTTTGTTGTAGTAATGTTATTAAAATCCCAAGTTCAAATATGTACAGGCAGTATGTCTGCTAAAATGAAGGTGCTGTAAAAGGTGAGGTACTCATTGATTTTAACCATTGAATTGGGGAGATAGTGGTATTGTCACTGGACTAGTAATTCAAAGACCCAAGATAATGCTCTGGGTTTGCACCCCGCCAGGGCAGATGGTGGAATTTGAATTCAATAAAAATCTGGAATTAAAAGTCTAATGACGACCATTGTCGACTATTGTAAAAACCCACCTGGTTCGCTAATGAAAAATGAAAATGAAAATTGCTTTATTGTCACGAGTAGGCTTCAATGAAGTTACTGTGAAAAGCCCCTAGTTGCCACATTCCGACGCCTGTCCGGGGAGGCTGGTACGGGAATCGAACCGTGCTGCTGGCCTGCTTAGTCTGCTTGAAAAACCAGCGATTTAGCCCAGTGAGCTAAACCGACCCCTAATGTCCTTTTAAGGAAGGAAATCTGTCATTCTTACCTGGTCTGGCCTACATGTGACTCCAGACTCACAGCAATGTGGTTGACTCCTAAATGCCCTCAGGGTTGGGCAACAAATGGTTGGTTCCAGAAGATGGCACCAGAATGAGGTGACCCTCTGCAAGCTCTCCCCAACAGATCCACTTTTTACTTAACTTACAATCGTTCTAATCTTTTATGTATTTTCTTTTATTCCCTTTTCTTTCCATGTACCTAATGATCTGTTGAGCTGCTCACAGAAAAATACTTTTCACTGTTCCTCGGTACAATAAACAAATCCAATCCTGGCCCAGCCAGCGATGCCCACATTCCATGAACAAATAAAGAAACAAAAACTTGTTTAGAGACAGATCACTAATGCAATATTGTTTATAGAAAGGAGGTTTCCTGGGGTATAGATAATTTTGAGTTATTGTTTAGTCCTAGCCAAGCAGGTCATGAGACATCTTAGTGAGATACAGGTGATGTAATTAATGGGAGAAGCCAGGCCTGTCGTAGTTTTTGGCAGTTTGCTTTGGGATTTGGATCTGACAAAACAGAAGGATTTTTAAGTCGTTTATGAAAGGTGTCTCTCCAAAGGTCTGCACAGAGAACATCAAGTAACCCTGATTTGTTAACTTTAATATGAGTGGATTTTGAACTGAATTGGGTTGCTTAGTTGGCAAATATATAGTGACTGGTGCAGATAGTGAGATAAAGTCATTTTTCCCTTTATTTAAGCATTGTTTAACTGTTAATTGTAAAGCTGTTTCTTTGACGTTAATGTTTTTAATTCTTTGTTTAAATTAAAGTTTGTTTTTACATAAAAGATAACTATTGGTCAGAGTCATCACTCCTGGGGTGAAGTATCCTTTCTTCAGAATTTTACAAATTGCAAATTGGAGTTCTCGTCTGGTATCCTAACAGAAACTGGGGTCTGGTCTGGTATCCTACATGGTCAAATCCGATCAATCAATTACTTTTAACTAACAGAAACAGCTATAGAAACATTGTATTTGTCTATACCAGCTCCTGGATCCAGCTTTTGTCTTCTTCAATCTACCTGCACTGCACCACTGGCTGCTGTTGTGACGTTGGATGGCTCTGTTTCTTTTATCTGGATGTGAAGATGCCGGCATTAGACTTGGGTGAGCACAGTAAGAAGTCTTCTAATGCCAGGTTAAAGTCCAACAGGTTTGTTTTGAACATTCACCTGAGAAAAGGGCAGTGCTCCGAAAGCTAGTGATTCGAAACAAACCTGTTGGACTTTAACCTGGTGTTGTAAGACTTCTTACTGTGCTCTTTTATCTGGCTTCAACATGTATCAGTTACCCTAGAAACCCAAGATATCCGTTTGATTTTAGTTGGGATTGGATTCAAAATGTTTGCTTTGACACCAATGTCAGTGCACCCAACAGAACATTCAACAAGTCATTTGTTAAGACAACAGCTTACACCTGCTCCCCCACTGTTCCTGCAGACTGTGAATCCATCACTATATTTTCAGAAATAATAATTTACCATGACTGTTTTAGCTCGGCTGCTTGCCTTATCTTCCCCATGACTGAGCTGGCTGTAAGCTGAATCTGCTTCTCTTGTTCCTTCTCTCCTTTTCTCTGAGTTCTTGTTCTGGTTCTGCTTGCTCTGGTCTCTGGGTTTATATTCTCTTTCTAACAGTTATTAAGTTGTTATTACCTTATTGTAAATTAACTTATTTCACTTTGATTGTAAAAAGCATCTTTGATCTAAACATTCTAATACAACTAAGTATTCATTTTGGGCATGGCCTCAGCCCTCAGATCTGATTACATTGTCCTTTGTGATGTTCAAAGTTCCTTTGTGATATTCAAAAATGCTTTGGTTTCAAGAGGTGTTACTTTTAATTCCTGTCATTTCTATAGTTTTATTTTCCAATTGTTTCCCCAGCTCATCATTTTGACTTTGATTTTAGCTTTAAATTATGTTTCTCGTAGACAGGTTGTCTCCAATTTTCTTTTAATTTACTTGGTGTTAGTAAAATTTCACACCTAGAATTTTCACCAAATTCAACTGAACCTCATCCTTTCCTTTCCAGCTATTTACTACGAGAGTTAATTTCAATGAAGGTGTGAAACATTGCTTTTAGCTGTATGCTAAAAATTCACTTGGTTATAACTTGAAAGACCTGCCTATTTTAAACATTCGTCACTTAATTCAACTGAAACCTTCATCCATGCTTTTCCAGATGCTTACTAAGATAGTTACTTTCAATGAAGGTGTGAGCCATTGTTTTTAGCTTCATACAAAAATTCTGTGTGTTTGCTAAGCCTGCTTGAGAGAAAGAATCTGCATTTTATAATCCTGCTCTTTGCAGCTGCTATTAACCCTTTGTGGGATCTTTCCCTGTATCCTCTCATGTTTCTCTCAGACCAGATATTGCCAGACCTCCATGTTTCAAATGACACATATTTCCATATTTTCAATTACAGTTGGTTTATAGAGATGCTGACAGCTTTGGTATGTTTTGGTGTTTGTGCCAAGTGTTTTAGTCCTTGAATTTCCTCTTTACTTGCAAGTGTAGACCACAAGACAGACGCTACACATTAAAACGTTTGGACAATTCTTTGTAATGATATAGTGATCTTAAAGGCAATATTATGTAACTATTGGTATACCTACAAGTCAATACATTCTGATGACTTGGATCCTGATTCTGAGCGCATCCAGAGCCAGGGAACGGCAGGAAGTCCAGACTTGCCCTTGAACACCTTTAGTAACAGATAACAGTGGGCTGTCTGGCAGCGCACGGAAAGGTTTAAGGGAATAGTGTAGATGGGCTTTTGAGTGGTTTCACAGGTCGGCGCAACATCGAGGGCCGAAGGGCTTGTACTGCGCTGTTATGTTCTATGTTGCATTGTGGCTGCGGAGCAGGCTGGTGGAACGACTGAAGTTTCTGAATGAGGAAGACCGCTCCAGTGGGAAATCTATTAAGGATATTTTTATTTGTTGATTTTGAAGATGTGTTTCAGAAAGCAAAAGTGGAAAATGTTTTAATTTTTTTGTTTGAGATAAATTTTCTCCTCTGTCGCAGGCCATGAGTACCACTCCTCTTAAAACTCCCTGTGGCTGAGTGAGCTGATAGCAGCAATGCACAGTGTGCATGTCCAAAATCAAAGATATAATGGCGGTGGCAAGAGGTGACCCCGTAGCAGTTGCCTAGTTACTGACTGAAAATATAGGAAAAATGGTGTTCCAGAGAGCCAACAAACAGGATTCAGGACAAAAATAAACTTAGGAGACAACTTTGTGAATTATAGAATGGTTGCTCAAACCAGGAACAAGTTCTAATTGCTCAATTACTATATTATATTTGGTCATAATAAGCACATTAGACAGATCAATGCTTAGTATCGTGGCAGCGAGTATAATGGCCCAGATCTTCTCTGGATCACCAGAGACGAAATGACTCAAGATATGGGTTGCGACCTTGCGTAATTCCCAAAATTTGACCTCTGGGAATTGACCAGGAAGTTTGAACTTTTGTGGTTTGAAGGAGGGGCTGGTTTAGCACAGGGCTAAATAGCTGCCTTTTAAAGCAGGCCAGCAGCGTGGGTTCAATTCCTGTACCAGCCTCCCAAAACAGGTGCCGGAATGTGGCGACTAGGGGCTTTTCACAGTAACTTCAATTGAAGCCTACTTGTGACAATAAGTGATTTTCATTTCATCTCATTTCATCTGAGCTAGATTCTGAGACATTGGACTGTTCTGTGGGGCTTAACTGAGTAGTTACCCAGGATAACCCGGACAGAAAAATCCTAGTGTAACTCTTGGATAACTGCAGAACTAAACCCCCTAATCACTCACGCTGACGGCCTCAATTTCCATCAGATTAACCCCACCCCCAACCTCCACACACGCGCACACACACACACACATATATACACACACACCCCACCCTCACCTGACTCAACTACTACCCCATCTGGCTTGACGGTCCTTGATCTGACTACCCCTTCTGACCCAACTACCCCACTACCCACCTGCCATCCCACTCACCTGCAACTGTACCACCCTATCCATTCACTTATTCATCCACTCACCCCTTCATGAGCATTCAACTGGACATTTAAACCTGGCATGTGGTAACTACTGTGATAGTCTTGTCTTCCCCGAGGTTGCAGAGCTGCACTCCATGTTTCCAGGAAGTCAAGCTAACACCTAACAAAAATGTGAGCAGTGCCTAGACGAGGAAAGGTTTGAGAAGAGCTGCTGATGTCTTTATTCTGTGCAGCCTGCTATTATCCCTCTTATGCCCTTAACTCTGAAGTCTGACTTCAACCCATTCTGGAGGAGTAAATGGGGGAGGCTCATGACTCACTACACTTCGCTATTCTTTTAAGAGTTTATTGCTCCACCAATAACTGAAAAACATCAGGTTAAAGTCCAACCTGAGGAAGGGGCTGCGCTCCGAAAGCTAGTGTTTGAAACAAACCTGTTGGACTTTAACCTGGTGTTGTAAGACTTCTTACCATGCTCACCCCAGTCCAATGCCAGCATCTCCACATGATGAAAAACATCAGTAATCATAGAATCCCTACAGTGAAGAAAGAGGCCATTCGGTCCATCGGATCTGCACCAGCCCTTGGAATGAGCACTCTACAAAAGCGCACACCTCCACCCTATCCCCGTAACCAGGTGACCCCCACCTACACCTTTTTGACATTAAGGGGCAATTTATCATGGCCAATCCACCTAACCTGCACATCTTTGGACTGTGGGAGGAAACCGGAGCACACGGAGGAAACCCACGCAGACACGGGGAGAAACTGCAAACTCCACACACACAGTCACCCGAAGCTGGGATTGAACCCGGGATCCTGGAGCTTTGAGGCAGCAGTGCTAAGCACTGTGCCACTCTCCAATTAGAGTGCCGCACTGTCAGAGGGTCAGTACTGAGGGAGTGCTGCACTTTCAGAGGAGGGTCAGCACTGATGGAGTGCTGCACTGTCAGAGGATCAGTACAGAGGATCGGTGCTGCATTGTCAGACGATGAGTACTCAAGGAGTGCCGCACTGTCAGAGGGTCAGTACTGAGGGAGTGTTGCACTGTCAATAGATCATCTCCCTCCAAAACGGGTATACCATTTTGGATACTGTTGGGGGAGATGGGTAGAGTAAGAACTCTTACAACACCAGGTTAAAGTCCAACAGGTTTGTTTCAAACACGAGCTTTCGGAGCACTGCTCCTTCCTCAGGTGAATGGAGAGGGGAGATGGCTTACCAGGGGAAGGCAGCAGTAGCCAGGTTCATGTCACCGTGGCTGGCTCTGCTGTACAGAAGGGCGGGAGAAAGAGTAGAAGAGCTATAGTCATAGGGGATTCAAATGTAAGGGGAGTAGATAGGTGGTTCTGTGGTCGAAATCGAGACTCCTGAATGGTATGTTGCCTCCCAGGTGCACGGGTCAGGGATGTCTCAGATCGGCTGCAGAACATTCTGAAGGGTGAACAGCCAGTTGTCGTAGTGCATTTCGGCACCAATGATATAGGTAAAAAACGGGATGAGGTCCTACAAGCAGAATTTAGGGAGTTAGGAGCCAAGTTAAAAGTTGGACCTCAGAGGTAGTAATCTCAGGATTGCTACCAGTGTCACGTGGTAGTCAGAGTAGAAATGAAAGAATAGGCAGGATGAATGCGTGGCTTAAGAGATGGTGCAGGAGGGAGGGTTTCAGATTTTTGGGACATTGGGACCAGTTCTGGGGGAGGTGGGACTAATACAAATTGGACATTCTACACCTGGGCAGGACTGGAACCAAAGTCCTTGGGGGTGCTTTTGCTAACACTGTTGGGGAGGGTTTAAATTAATGTCATGATGTGGAGATGCCGGCGTTGGACTGGGGTGAGCACAGTAAGAAGTCTTACAACACCAGGTTAAAGTCCAACAGGTTTGTTTCAAACACGAGCTTTCGGAGCACGGCTCCTTCTTCAGGTGAATAGACCTCCTGAAGCTTGAATAGACCTCAAGCTTCACCTGAAGAAGGAGCCGTGCTCCGAAAGCTCGTGTTTGAAACAAACCTGTTGGACTTTAACCTGGTGTTGTAAGACTTCTTACTTAAATTAATGTGGCAGGGGAATGGGAACCAAATGAGGAGGTTAGAGGACAGTAAGGAGGTAGTAACTAAAGCCTGTAAGGAACTAGATCATGAAGTCAGCGTGACTAAGGGGAAGAGTAGGCAGCGAGCAGATGATGAACGCAAAGGGACTGGTGATCTGAGGTGCATTTGTTTTAATGCAAGAAGTGTAGTAGGTAAGGCAGATGAACTTGGGGCTTGGATTAGTACCTGGGAGTATGATGTTATTGCTATTACTGAGACTTGGTTGAGAGAAGGGCATGATTGGCAACTAAATATCCCAGGATATCGATGCTTCAGGCGGGATAGAGAGGGAGGTAAAAGGGGTGGAGGAGTTGCATTACTTGTCAGAGAGGATATCACAGCTGTGCTGAAGGAGGGCACTATGGAGGACTCGAGCAGTGAGACGATATGGGCAGAGCTCAGAAATAGGAAGGGTGCGGTAACAATGTTGGGGTTGTACTACAGACCTCCCATCAGCGAGCGTGAGATGGAGGTACAAATATGCAAACACATTATGGAAAGATGTAGGAGCAACAGGGTGGTGGTGATAGGAGATTTTAATTTTTCCCAACATTGACTGGGATACACATAGTGTCAGAGGTCTAGATGGAGCAGAATTTGTAAGGAGCATCCAGGAGGGTTTTCTAGAGCAGTATGTAAATAGTCCAACTCGGGAAGGGACCATACTGGATCTGGTGTTGGGGAATGAGCCCAGCCAGGTGATTGAAGTTTCAGTCGGGTATTACTTTGGGAATAGTGATCACAATTCCGTAAGTTTTAGGAGAGTGGTCCGAAAGGAAGAGTGCTAAATTGGGGAAGGCCAACTACACCAAAATTCGGCAGGAGCTGGGGAATGTGGATTGGGAGCAGCTCTTTGAAGGTAAATCCACATTTGATATGTGGGAGGCTTTTAAAGAGAGGTTGATTAGAGTGCAGGACAGACATGTCCCTGTGAAAATGAGGGATAGAAATGGCAAGATTAGGGAACCATGGATGACAGGTAAAATTGTGAGACTAGCTAAGAGGAAAAAGGACACATACTTATGGTCGAGGCGACTGAAGACAGACAAAGCTTTGGAAGGATATCGGGAATGTAGGACCAATCTGAAACGAGGAATCAAGAGGGGTAAAAGGGGTCATGAAATATCTTTAGCAAACAGGGTTAAGGGAAATTCCAAAGCCTTTTATTCATATATAAGGAGCAAGAGGGTAACTAGAGAAAGGGTTGGCCCACTCAAGGACAAAGGAGGAAAGTTATGCGTGGAGTCATAGAAAATGGGTGAGATTCTTTTTTTTTAACAAACAGTTTTATTGAGGTAGTTTTCGGCATTGTTACAGACATCAACAAAAAGAAAGCAAAAAAGGCAAAAATGTGCAAACATCCACGTACAATCAATACTTCAATCGTACCATACTGCACAAGCCCGCTCCTCTCCCATTGGCACTACCCGCAAATTTATCCCTCCTACTCTACTCGACTCTAACCCCCCCCCCCCGCTGACGCTCACTCTCCCGCAAAGAAGTCAATGAATGGTTGCCACCTTCGGGCGAACCTCTGTACAGATCCCCTCAAGGCGAACTTAATTTTTTTCCATACCCAGAAAACTCGACATGTCCAAAAGCCACAAATCAGTCTTCGGGGCTTTGAGTCCCTCCATGCCAATAATATTCGTCACTGGGCTATCAGGGAAGCAAAGGCCAAAACATTGGCCTTTTTCTCACCCTGGACTCCCGGGTCCTCCGAAACCCCAAAAATTGCCACCCCTGGACCCATCGCCACCCTTGTTTTTAGCACCCGGACATGATCCCCGCAAATCCCTCCCAGTACCCCCTAAGCATCGGACATGCCCAAAACATGTGTACGTGGTTCGCTGGTCCTCTACCCCAAAGAATTTGCTCATCCGAGCCACTGTCATGTGGGCCCGGTGAACGACCTTAAACTGAATCAGGCAGAGCCTGGCACATGTTGCGGTCGACTTTCTGCCCACAGCCCGTCCTCCATTTCCCCGCCTAGCTCCTCCTCCCATTTGAGTTTCAGTTCCTCCGTCCGGGACCCTTCCCCCTTCATGAGCACCTTATAAATATCAGAGACTCTACCCTCCCCTCCTTTCCCTCTAGAGACTATTCTGTCTTGGATCCCCATTGGCGGGAGGCATGGGAAGGATGGGACCTGTCTACGGACAAAGTCCCGCAACTGTAGGTACCTGAAATCATTTCCCCTTACCAGACCAAATTTCTCCTCCAAGCTCCTCAGACTCGCAAAGTTCCCCTCCAGGAACATATCACCCACCCTCCCCACCCCCGCTCGCCGCCATGCTCGAAACCCCCCGTCCATTCTCCCGGGGGCAAACCGATGGTTGTCGCAGATTGGCGCCCAGGCAGACACCCCCACCTCCCCTACATGCCTCCTCCACTGGCCCCATATCCGCAGGGTATGGGTGAGATTCTTAACGAGTACTTTGCATCGGTATTCACCGAGGAGAGGGACGTGACAGATGTTGAGCTTGGGGATAGATGTTTGATTACTGTAGGTCAACTCGGCATAAGGAGGGAGGATGTGTTGGGTATTCTAAATGGCATTAAGGTGGACAAGTCCCCAGGTCCGAATGGGATCTATCCCAGGCTACTGAGGGAAGTGAGAGAGGAAAAAACCGGAGCCTTAACAGATATCTTTGCAGCATCCTTGAACACGGGTGAGGTACCGGAGGACTGGAGAATTGCTAATGTTGTCCCCTTGTTTAAGAAGGGAGCAGGGATAATCCAGGGAATTATAGACCTGTGAGCTTGACATCAGTGGTAGGGAAGCTGCTGGAGAAGATACATAGGGATAGGATCTATTCCCATTTGGAAGAAAATGGGCTTATCAGTGATAGGCAACATGGTTTTGTGCAGGGAAGGTCATAATAGAATTCTTTGAAGAAGTGACAAAGTTGATTGATGAGGGAAGGGCTGTAGATGTCATATACATGGACGTCAGTAAGGCATTTGGTAAGGTTTCCCATGATAGGCTGATGGAGAAAGTGAAGTCTCATGGGGTCCAGGGTGTACTAGCGAGATGGATAAAGAACTGGCTGGGTAACAAAGACAGAGTAGTAGTGGAAGGGAGTTTCTCAAAATGGAGAACTGTGACCAGTGGTGTTCCACAGGGATCCGTACTGGGACCACTGTTGTTTGTGATATACATAAATGATCTGGAGGAAGGTATAGGTGGTCTGATTAGCAAGTTTGCAAATGACACGAAGATTGGTGGAGTAGCAGATTGTGAGTGGGGCTGTCAGAGAATACAGCAAAATATAGATAGATTGGAGAGTTGGGTGGAGAAATGGCAGATGGAGTTCAATCCGGGAAAATGCGAGGTGATGCATTTTGGAAGATCCAATTCAAAGCGAACTATACGGTAAATGAAAAATCCCTGGGGAAAATTGATGTAAAGAGTGATCTGGGTGTTCAGGTCCATTGTACACTGAAGGTGGCTGCGCAGGTCGCTAGAGTAGTCAAGAAGGCACACAGCATGCTTTCCTTCTTTCGGAAGGCGTATTGAATACAAGAGTTGGCAGGTCATGTTACAGTTGTGTAAGACTTTGGTTTGGCCACATTTGGAATACTGCATACAGTTCTGGTCGCCACATTACCAAAAGGATGTGGATGCTTTGGAGAAGGTGCATAGGAGGTTCACCAGGATGTTGCCTGGTATGGAGGGTGCTAGCTATGAAGAGAGGTTGAGTAGATTAGGATTATTTTCATTAGAAAGACGGAGGTTGAGGGGGGTCCTCATTGAGGTCTACAAAATCATGAGAGGTATATCATGAGCGGGTCAGATCAGTACTGAGGGAGTGCTGCACTGTGAAGAGAGGCAGTACTGCAGGACTGCTGCACTGTTGGAATCAGTACTGATGGAGTCTTGCGCTGTCCGTTTCAGCAAGAAGCTTTTTCCCAGAGTGGGGGACTCAGTTACTAGGGGTCACGAGTTCAAGGTGAGAGGGGAAAAGTTTCAGGGAGATATGCGTGGAACGTTCTTTACGCAGAGGGTGGTGGGTGCCTGGAACCCATTGCCGGCGGAGGTGGTAGAGGCGGGCACGATAGCGTCATTTAAGATGTATCTAGACAGATACATGAATGGGCAGGGAGCAGAGGGATACAGATCCATAAAAAATAGGCGACAGTTTTAGATAGAGGATCTGGATCGGCGCAGGCTTGCAGGGCCGAAGGGCCTGTTCCTGTGCTGTATTTTTTCTTTGTTCTCTTTGTTCTTAGATCAGTACAGAGGGAGTGCTGCACTGTGAAGAGAGTCAGTACTGCAGCTCTGCTGCACTGTTAGAGTCAGTACTGATGGAGTCTTGCGCTGTCCGTTTCAGTACTGAGGGAATGCAGCACTGTGAAGGTCAGTACTTGAGGAAGTGCTGCAATGTCAGAGGGTCAGTCAGTACTGGGGGGTGTGCAGCACTATCAAAGGGTCAGGACTGAGGAAGTGCTGCTCAGTCCGAGGGTCAGTACTGAGGGAGTGATGCACTGTCAGAGGATCAGTACTGAGGGAGTGCTATGCTGTCAGAGGGTTAGCTGAGGTTTTGTGGGAGAGAGCTGATTGGAAAGTAGTGGGTAAGGTTGGGCAGCACTGTCAGGGTCAGTACTGAGCGTGTGCCGCACTGTCAGAGGGTCAGTACTGAGGGAGTATTGTGCTGTCAGAGGATCAGTACTGAGGGAGTGCTACGCGGTCAGAGGGCCAGCTGAGGTTTTGTGGGAGAGAGCTGATTGGAAAGTAGTGGGTAAGATCGGTAAGTCTTTACAACTCTAATCACATCATTTGAAAATACTTTTTGTAGTTTATAATCTGTGAGGGGTATAATTGGTACTGACAAGGAGATGGAAAGAAGGGCCATAGAGAATTGGAATTCATCTAAAAATCAAGCATCTTCCAGAGATGTAATTTAAAGCGGGTAAGTCTTGCTTAATGTGGGAAGGTGGGAACATTTCCAGTGCCCGGGACCACCATTTGTGCAAGATGTGATAGATTAGGAAACGTTACTTAAAGGGATGACTGGGTAGGCAATGGCAAACATTCAAGTAGTGTATGGGTAAACTGCAATAGTTGTTTATTCCTATCTGGCACAAAGTAAAATTGGAAAGGTGGCCAATCCATGGCTAATAAGGGAAATTAGACATAGTATTCGATCCAAGGAGGAAGCATATCAATTGGCCAAGAAAAACAACAGGTCTGAGAATTGGGATCAGTTTGTTGCTCTGTTTCGTCCCAACAGCATCGCCAATACTGTGGCTATTTCTATTTATCTTGGTGAACCACAAGCCTTCCCTTATATCGATCAAATGACCAGTTAGTTAGTTCAAAAGATGGCTTATTTACATACACAAGAGTTATCTCAACATTAAAACACAATATCTGCTACGAGTTAAACTACACCTATCAACTACAATAACCTATACTTAACTTCAGGGCGACTGGCACTGTGCAAATGGATAAGGCCTTTATCTGGATTTCACTTGGCTGGCTCGAAGAAAGTTGCTCTGTCTCTGCTGGACTCGTCCATCAGGTAGCGATCGTTGGTCTTGAACTTAGCTGGCTGTTCCTGCTGCATTTGGGCTGGCACAGGCTGGATCCAAAAGAGACCGAACACATAGCTGTGCTCTCTTTTAGCCCTCTGGGATTTCATACTGTTTTGGGTGGTCTTTAACCTTGGACCCAATAGTTCGACAGGGCTCTGATCATTGTCTTCGATTTTGGCCAATAAAGGGGCGAGTGTCTTGGTGGCTGGGTGGGTCCTTAGCGGTCATTGACCTTGGCAGTTCTGCGTTCTGAGTAAGGGGAGTGGCGCCAATCAGTCTGTGGCTGTACCGGTTGCTTGATTGGAGTTCACTTGTCCTGGGAAAATTGGCCATTAAAATGTAAACGAACGGGGGTTCCGATCAGGTCTCTTTCCTGTGTTTTCGATACACATAGGCTGTATATCTGCCTGAGTCCTGGGTTGACCATAATTCCCATGGTCCTTTGCAAGTGGTCATCTTAGATGGCTACAAGTTTAGAATTCAGCAATGCAGGACATGGGGATTGATTAAGAAGGGGAAAATAGAGTACGAGAGTAAGCTTGCAGGGAACATAAAAACTGACAAAGTTTGTATTGGTATGTGAAGATCAAAGGATTGGTGAAGACAAATGTAGGTTGCTTTAAAAGATATGAAGAGGGACAAGTAGTATTGAAACAGGAGGCTGCAGAAGAACTTGGACAGGCAAGGAGAGTGGGCAAAGAAGTGGCAGATGGAATATTATGTGGAAATGTGTGAGGTTATGCACTTTGGAAGGAGGAATGGAGGCATGGACTATTTTCTAAATGGGGAAATGTGAATGTAGTCACCATAATGTATGCATGATACCATAACCTGTAACCTGTGACCTGGAAGTGGTGATATGAACTGTTTCCAGGTACTGTACGGTAACCCCGGTATGGCTCCGCCTCTGGCTCCACCCACACCAGGGCCATATATAAGCCGGCCTCTTGTGGGCGGCATTCATCTGTACTACTGACTCTGGCTAGGCAAGTTCATGACTAATAAAGCCTACTGTTTACCCGCTCTCTCTGCCTCACTGTGAATTGAAGGTATATCAATTTATTACTCATAGACAGCACTATGGAAGCCGCTCTAAAGCCAGACAGGCTCGAACTCGATGCCCGCGCATCCGAAGCCAAGGAATTATTCGAACATTGGCTCCGATGCTTCGAGGCCTACCTCGACTCCTCCACAACGCCTCCCACAAAGACTCTCAAGCGCCGACTCCTCCAAGCCTGGGTGAGCCATCGAATCTCTGTAATGAACGAGAAAGTGATCACGTCCGAGGCGGCGGTCGCAACTCTCAAGGCACACTTCATAAAGCCTGTAAACGAGGTGTTCGCTAGACATCTCCTCACTACTTGCCGTCAATGCGCCGGAGAATCGCTGGACGAGTATCTGGAAACCCTGACTCTACTCGCGAGGAGCTGCAGCTATCGAGATGTGACGGTGGAGGAATATGAATTCACAGATCCGGGACACCTACGTGGCGGGGGTCTGCTCGAAATATATCAGGCAGCGCCTGCTGGAAAACGGGACCTCCGACCTGCGGGAAACGGTAAAGCTAGCGACCTCACTGGAGGTGGCCTACCAGAACCTCAGCGCGTTCCCCGCGGGCCTGCCGAACCTCTTGTGGACGCCCTCGTCGTGACCCCCGTCGGAACCGACTAGGTTGCAGGCCTTTGCTGCGTGTCTGCCAGCCCAGCCCGGGGAACCGCAGTGCTACTTCTGCGGCCAGGACCAACACCACCGGCAGCGCTGCCCAGCCGCACATCAACGTGTACCGATTGTAGGAAAAGGGGGCACTTCACACGGGTCTGTCTGGGACGGCCTCAGGCCCAGAAATCGAAAGCGTACCAGGCCCGACCCACGGACTCGCAGCCCCACAGACCTCGCAATGTGGCTGCGTGCCTGCCCGGAACGCCCATGTCAGATGCATCATCGGCAGCGTGCGACTCCTGGGGGTCGCCATCTTGGTCGCCGGCCCCAACACCAACCGACACGTGCGACCGATGGGGGCAGCCATCTTGGTCACCATCTTCGCCCCAGCTCAACACATGCGACTCATGCGGGCCGCCATCTTGTGATTCCACCGACTACACACAGCTGGGCGCAGTCACCCTCGACCAGCTGCAGCCAAAACAGCTGAAGAACTCCATGATGGTCGTAGGGTCAACGGGCACGAGACCCCCTGCCTTTTCGACGCTGGGAGCACAGAGAGCTTTGTCCACCCCGACACGGTAAGGCGCTGCTCCCTCCACACCTACCCAGCCTCCCAAACAATCTCCCTTGCCTCCGGGTCCCATTTGGTTCAGATCCGGGGGTACTGAATCGCCAATCTCGCGATGCAGGGTGCAGAGTACACTCGTTTTAAGCTCTACGTCCTCCCCCATCTCTGCACCTCCCTACTGCTCGGATTGGACTTTCAATGTAACCACCGAAGCCTGACCCTACAGTTCGGTAGACCCTTGCCCCCCCCTCACGGTGTGCAGCCTCGCGACCCTCAAGGTCACTCTCCCCCCCCTCCCCCCTCACTCTTTGCGAACCTCACCCCTAACTGTAACCCCATTGCCACCAGGTGCAGACGGTACAGTCAGCGCCGGCCCTAGGGTTGCTGGCGCCCCCGGCAAGCTGAACTTCGGCGCCCTTGGGGGGGGCGGGGCCGAGGGGGGGGGAAGGGGCCGAGGGGGTGGGGGGAGGGGGGCGCGACCCGAGGGGGGGAGAGGGGGCGGACCCGAGGGGGGGCGGGGGCGGGGACCCGAGGGGGGGCGGGGGGGGCGGACCCGAGGGGGGGCGGACCCGAGACGGGGGGCGGACCCGAGACGGGGGGCGGACCCGAGGGAGGGCGGGGGGGGGCGGACCCGAGACGGGGGGGCGGGGGGGCGGACCCGAGAGGGGGGGCGGACCCGAGAGGGGGGGGGGCGGACCCGAGAGGGGGGGGCAGACCCGAGAGGGGGGGGCGGACCCGGGGGGCCCGCGCATGCGCTGGTTGGCACCGGCCCAACTGCGCATGCGCGGGACCCGAGTCTCTGGCGCCCCTAGCACATGGCGCCCCGGGCAACTGCCCGAGTTGCCGGTGCCTTGAGCCGGCCCTGGGTACAGTTCACTGGACATGATGTTTATCAAGCCAGAGGTCCAGCAACTGTTGAGTGAAGGGATCATCGAGGCCAGCAAGTGGAGAGCGCAAGTGGTGGTCGTCCGGACCGGGGAAAAGAATTGGATGGTTGTGGACTACAGCCAGACAATTAACCGATTCATGCAACTCAATGTGTACCCCCTCCCCCGCATAGTCAACTAGATGGTCAACTAGATCACGCAGAACCGTGTGTTCTCCACGGTCGATCTGAAGTCGGCCTACCACCAGCTCCCAATCCGCCCGGAAGAGCGCCAGTACACTGCTTTCGAGGCAGCCGGCCGGCTCTTCCACTTCCTCAGAGTCTCCTTCGGCGTCACTAACGGGGTCTTGGTCTTTCAGAGAACGATGGACTGAATGGTAGATCAGTACGGTTTGCGGGCTACATACCCGTACTTGTATATAGAACATAGAACAGTATAGCACAGAACAGGCCCTTCGGCCCTCGATGTTGTGCCGAGCATTGTCCGAAACCAAGATCAAGCTATCCCACTCCCTGTCATTCTGGTGTGCTCCATGTGCCTATCCAATAACCCCTTGAAAGTTCCTAAAGTGTCCGACTCCACTATCACAGCAGGCAGTCCATTCCACACCCTAACCACACTCTGAGTAAAGAACCTACCTTGGATATCCCTCCTATATCTCCCACTCTGAATCTTATAGTATGCCCCTTGTAACAGCTACATCCACCCGAGGAAATAGTCTATGAACGTCCACTCTATCTATCCCCCTCATCATCTTATAAACCTCTATTAAGTCGCCTCTCATCCTCCTCCGCTCCAAAGAGAAAAGCCCTAGCTCCCTCAACCTTTCCTCATAAGACCTATCCTGCAAACCAGGCAGCATCCTGGTAAATCTCCTTTTCACCCTTTCCAATGCTTCCACATCCTTCCTATAATGAGATGACCAGAACTGCACACAATATTCCAAATGTGGTCTCACCAGGGTCATGTACAGTTGCAGCATAACCCCGTGGCTCTTAAATTCAAGCCCCCTGTTAATAAACGCTAACACTATAGGCCTTCTTCACGGCTCTATCCACTTGAGTGGGAATCTTCAGAGATCTGTGGACATGAACCCCAAGATCTCTCTGTTCCTCCACATTCCTCAGAACCCTGCCGTTGACCCTGTAATCCGCTTTCAAATTTTTTCTACCAAAATGAATCACCTCGCACTTATCAGGGTTAAACTCCATCTGCCATTTTTCGGCCCAGCTCTGCATCCTATCAATGTCTCTTTGCAGCCTACAAGAGCCCTCCACCTCATCCACTACTCCACCATTGGTGTCATCAGCAAATTTACTGACCCACCCTTCAGCCCCCTCCTCCAAGTCATTGATAAAAATCACTAATAGCAGAGGACCCAGCACTGATCCCTGTGGTACACCTGCTGGTAACTGGTCTCCAGTCTGAAACGTTTCCATCCACCACCACCCTCTGTCTTCTATGATAGCCAGTTACTTATCCAATTGACCAAATTTCCCTCTATCCCACACCTCCTTACTTTCGTCATGAGCCGACCATGGGGAACCTTATCAAATGCCTTACTAAAATCCATGCATACGACATCAACTGCTCTACCTTCATCTACACACTTAGTTACCTCCTCAAAGAATTCAATCAAATTTGTGAGGCAAGACTTGCCCTTCACGAATCCGTGTTGGCTATCCCGGATTAAGCTGCATCTTTCCAAATGGTCATAAATCCTATCCTTCAGGACCTTTTCCATTAACTTACCGACCACCAAAGTAAGACTAACTGGCCTATAATTACCAGGGTCATTCCTATTCCCTTTCTTGAACAGAGGAACAACATTTGCCACTCTCCAGTCCTCTGGCACTATCCCCGTGGATAGTGAGGACCCAAAGATCAAAGCCAAAGGCTCTGCAATCTCATCCCTTGCCTCCGAAAAAATAATTGGATATATCCCATCTGGCCCAGGGGACTTGTCGACCCTCAGGTTTTTCAAAATTGGTCCTTGACCGGCCCTACCCTCACCCTGGTCATTCTTTTATTTCTCACATAAGAGTAAAAAGCCTTGGGGTTTTCCTTGATCCGACCCACCAAGGACTTCTCATGCCCCCTCCTAGCTCTCCTAAGCTCTTTTTTTTAGCTCATTCCTTGCTACCTTGTAACCCTCAAGCGACCCAACTGAACTTTGTTTTCTCATCCTTACATACTCTTCCTTTTTCCTCTTGACAAGACATTCAACTTCTTTTGTGAACCATGGTTCCCTCACACGGCCATTTCCTCCCTGCCTGAGGGATATACCTATCAAGGACACGCAGTATTTGTTCCTTGAACAAGCTCCACTTTTCATTTGTGCCTTTCCCTGACAGTTTCTGTTCCCATCTTATGCTCCCTAGTTCTTGCCTAATCGCATCATAATTACCCCTCCCCCAATTATAAACCTTGCCCTGCCGTATGGCCCTATCCCCCTCCATTGCAATAGTGAAAGACACCGAATTGTGGTCACTATCTCCAAAGTGCTCTCCAACAAACAAATCTAACACTTGGCCCGGTTCATTACCCAGTACCAAATCCAATGTGGCCCCCCTCTTGTCGGCCTATCCACATATTGTGTCAGGAAACCCTCCTGCACACACTGTACAAAAACTGCCCCATCCAAACTGTTCGACCTATAGAGGTTCCAATCAATATTTGGAAAGTTAAAGTCACCCATGGCAACTACCGTGAGACCTCCACACCTATCCATAATCTGTTTTGCAATTTCTTCCTCCACATCTCTATTACTATTTGGGGGCCTATAGAAAACTCCTAACAATGTGACCGCTCCTTTCCTATTTCTAACTTCAGCCCATATTACCTCAGTAGGCAGATCCCCTTCGAACTGCCTTTCTGCAGCCATTAAACTATCCTTGATTAACAATGCTACTCATCCACCTCTTTTACCACCTTCCCTACTCTTATTGAAACATATATACCCCGGAACTTCCAACAACCATTCCTGTCTCTGTTCTAACCATGTCTCCGTAATGGCTACAACATCGTAGTTCCAAGTACCAATCCACGCTCCAAGTTCACCTACCTTATTCCGGATGCTCCTTCCATTGAAGTAGAAGCACTTCAACCCACCTTTCTGTCTGCCTGTACCCTCCTGCTACCATGATACCCTCCTCAGTACCTCACTACTCTCAACACTGGCTTCTGGACTACAGCTTGCTTTCCCAGCCCACTGACAAATTAGTTTAAACCCCCCCCCCCACCAAATTTCCCTCCCAATGGACAATGTGACCATCTGCGGCCATGACAAGCAGGACCATGACACAAACCTCCAGAGGTTCCTCCAGGCCGCCCAATCCCTCAATCTCACATACAACAAAGAAAAATGCGTCTTCCGTACTACCCGACTAGCCATTCTCGGCTATGTCGTAGAATACGGAGTCCTAGGGCCCGACCCCGACCATATGCGCCCCCTCACAGAACTCCCCCCTCCCCACAGCCTCCTCAAACGATGCTTGGGGCTGTTCTCCGACTAGGCCCAGTGGGTCCCCAACTATGCGGACAAAGCCCGCCCACTTTTTCAAACAGCCACCTTTCCCCTGACGGATGAGGCCCACGCGGCCTTCAGCCGCATCAAGACTGATATCACCAAGGCCGCAATGCACGCGGTGGATGAGTCCATCCCTTTTCAGGTAGAGAGCGACGCGTCAGACTGGCCGCCACACTCAACCAGGCGGGCAGGCCTGTAGCATTTTTCTCTAGGACCCTCCACGCTTCCGAAATTCGACACCCCTCGGTCGAGAAGGAAGCACAAGCCATAGTTGAAGCCGTGCGGCACTGGAGGCACTACCGAGCCGGTAGGAGGTTCACCCTAGTCACCGACCAACGATCGGTAGCCTTCATGTTCGACAACGCACAACAGGGCAAAATAAAAAATGATGAAATCTTGAGGTGGAGAATCGAACTCTCCACCTACAACTACGATATCAAGTATCATCCTGGGAAGCGAGCCTCCAGATGCCCTGTCCCGCGGCACATGCGCCAGCGTGCAAGATGATCGACTTTGGGCTATCCACAATGACCTCTGCCACCCGGATATCACCCGGCTTACCCACTTCATTAAGGCCCGCAATCTGCCCTTCGCCGAGGAGGTCAAGGCCATGACCAGGGACTGTCAAATCTGCGCGGAGTGCAAACTGCACTTCTACCGGACAGACAAGGCCCACCTGGTAAAGGCCTCCCGGCCCTTCGAGCGCCTAAGCATTGACTTCAAAGGGCCCCTCCCCTCCACCAACCAGAATATATACTTTCTCATCGTCATCGATGAGTACTCCCGCTTCCCCTTCGCCGTCCCCTGCCCTGACATGACCTCAGCCACCGTAATAAAGGCACTGCACAGCATCTTCACACTGTTTCCCTGCCTGCGTCCACAGTGACCGGGGCACATCGTTCATGAGCGATGGCCTGTGTCAGTACCTGCTCAACAAAGGCATCGCCACTTCCGGTTGCGGCTATGACCAGCTAAGTCGCACATTTGGCAGCTCCTGCGACAAAGGTGTTTAAGGGCCGATTGGAGGGCCCCGACGGTACTGTAAAGACGAATCCCGGTGGGGGAAGGCTCCCTGAGGAGAGTGAGACCAACTTTATGGTCGGTACTCGGAGAGGGGCGACAAAAAAAGAGGCAGCAGCTCCCCAAAAAAAGCGGGTGAAGAGGACCAAAATGGCGGCCGGTGGTGCACTAGAAGATTGGAGAAAATGGGCGGAGGAGCAGCAGGCCGCTCTCCTCCGGTGTTTTACGGAGCTGAAAGTGGAACTCTTAGAGTCCATGAACGCGACGACCACAAGGCTGATGGGGGCCCAGGCGACCCAAGAGGCGTCGATAAGAGAGCTGCAGCAGGAGATGGCGGTGAGGGAGGAGGAAGCCACGGTCCTCGTGGGAAAGGTGGAGGTGCACGAGGCACTCCACCTGAAATGGCAGAGCCGCTTTGAGGAGCTGGACACGCGAATGAGGCGGAAGAACTTGAGGATCCTGGGCCTAGCAGAAGGCCTGGAGGGGCCTGATCTCCCGAAATATGTAGCGGAGATATTGAGCTCCCTGATGGGAGAGGGGGCCGGTCCATCGCCCCTGGAGCTGGAAGAAGCATATCGGGTCATGGCTAGGCGGCCTAGGGCAAGCGAGCCCCCGAGGGCGGTGCTGGTGCGGTTCCAGCGTCTCTGCGATCGGGAGAAAGTGCTGAGGTGGGCCAAGAGGGAGAAAAGCAGCAAATGGGAGAATTCGACGGTGCGGATATATCAGGACTGGAGTGCGGAGGTGGCAAAGCGGCGGGCCCGGTTTAACCGAACGAAGGCGGTGCTGCACGCAAAAAGGATCAAGTTTGGAATGCTGCAGCCAGCGCGCTTGTGGGTCACCTACAAGGACCAGCACCATTACTTTGAGACCCCAGAGGAGGCATGGACTTTTGTTCGGGAGGAAAAGCTGGACCTGAACTAGAACTTGGGAACGCCGGCGGTCGAGGCCGCCCGAGTACCCTTGACTGATCAAGTGGCCCATGTCTTTCTTAGGCCAGGTCGGAACCTGGTTAAAGTTGATGGATCGTTTGGTTTCTTTGAAACTTGTGTTATGGGGGGTTTCTTTGTTCCTTTTTGTGTGTCTCTTCCCGTTGCCAACTTCCCTTAATTATTGTTGTTGTAGGGGGGGCTTTTTTACTGTTTTTTGATCTGTTCTTTAAGGGTTATGGTTACTGTTGGTTAAGTACGTTATTATTGGGTAGTTATTTAGTTATTTAGTTATGCAGGCATAGTTATGTATTTATGTATTTATTTGCGATTTGTTATTTATATTGTTATATTGTTAAGTTGGGGAGGCGGGACGGGGGGGGAGCAAGTGGGTTATGCGTGTTTTCTTTTTCTCTTTTTTCTTCCTCTCGTTTTAAGGGGGCTTTGTTATCGGAGTGGATGGGGACGGGGGTGGAATTGAAGATGGCGGGGTAGGGTGTGGCCGGGCGAAAGCGCGGGCTCTCCCCTGTTTCCCGCGCGCGGGACGGAGGAAGGGGGAGGAGAGAAGAGTGGGGTGTGGCCAGCAATGGCGGCTTTTCCCGCGCTGAAGCGGAGTCAGAGAGGGATGGCAAGGGGGGGGGGAGGCCCCTCCCCCCCCACATCGGGAGGAGTCGGAGTGTGGCAGGGGCAGCCGGGTCAGCGAAAACCAGCTGACTCTCGGGAGTACGATGGTGGATACACTGCGGCTAGGAGGGGTCCTAGCCAGGGGGGGGGGGGGGGGGGGGGGGGGGGAGAAGGGGGGTTAGGGGGGGATCCCGGGTTGCTGCTGGAAAGGTTGAGGACGGGAAGGGAAGAACGGGAGGAGAGAGGGGGGGGGGCCATCGCCATGGGGAACGGGTCAGAAGGGGAGGGTCGACCCGGGGCGAACAGGGGACAGAACATGGCTAATAGACAGGGGAAAGGGACGGGTCGCTCCGCGACCCGGTTGATTACTTGGAATGTGAGGGGGCTGAACGGACCGGTCAAGAGATCAAGGGTTTTTTTCACACCTAAAGGGACTGCAGGCGGATGTGGCAATGTTGCAGGAGACTCACTTGAGAGTAGTAGACCAGGTGCGCCTGAGAAGGGGTGGGTGGGACAGG